>NW_027474193.1:0-39667 GCF_050947335.1 Megachile rotundata | reverse complement strand
ATCATCAATCAAACTTATATTATTGGCCATATTATGCTGCCATTATCGAGAGAACTATAATTATTGTACTTATTATTCTCATTCTTATCAATGTAACTCATATTATTAACCATATGATGCTCCTGTTATCGATATTACGACAATTATTGGACTTATGACTCCTATTATTATCAACCAAACTTTTATTATTAGCCATATTATGCTGCTATTATCGATAGAACTATAATTATTGTACTTATTACTCTCGGTATTAGCAGTCTAACCCATATTATTAACCATATGATGCTCCTGTTATCCATAGTACGATAATTATTGTACTTATTACTCTTATTATTATCAATATAACTTGTAATATTACCAATATTATGCTGCTATTAACGATAGAACGATAATTATTGTATTTATTACTCTCATTATTAGCAGTCTAACTCATATTATTAGTCATATGATGCTCCTGTTATCGATACAACGATAATTATTGTACTTATTACTCTTATTATTATCAATATAACTTATATTACTACCAGTACTATGCTGCTATTATCGACAGACCGATAATTATAGTACATATTACTCCTATTATCATCAATCAAACTTATATTATTGGCCATATTATGCTGCTATTATCGATAGAACTATAATTATTGTATTCATTATTCTCATTCTTATCAATGTAACTCATATTATTAACCATATGATGCTCCTGTTATCGATATTACGACAATTATTGGACTTATTACTCCTATTATTATCAATCAAACCTATATTATTGGCCATATTATGCTGCTATTATCGATAGAACTATAATTATTGTACTTATTACTCTCATTATTGGCAGTCTAACCCATATTATTAACCATATGATGCTCCTGTTATCGATAGTACGATAATTATTGTACTTATTACTCTTATTATTATCAATATAACTAATATTACTACCAATACTATGCTGCTATTATCGATAAAACGATAATTATTGTACTTATTTCTGTTGTTATTATACATATAACCCAAATTATCAACCAATTTAAGCTCCTATTATCGATAGTACGATAATTATTGTACTTATTACTCTTATTACTAGCAATTTAACACATATTATAAACCATATGATGCTCCTATTATGGATAGAACGATAACTATTATACTTATTACTCTTATTATTATCAATCAAACTTGTATTATTACCAATATTATGCTGCTATTATCGATAGAACGATAATGATTGTACTTATTACTCTCATTATTAGCAGTCTAACCCATATTATTAACCATATGATGCTCCTGTTATCGATAGTACGACAATTATTGTACTTATTACTCTTATTATTATCAATATAACTCCATTTAATAACCATATTATGCTCCTATTATCGATAGAACGATAATTATTGTACTTATTACTCTTATTATTATCAATATAACTTATATTACGACCAATACTATGCTGCTATTATCGATAGACCGATAATTATTGTACATATTACTCCTATTGTCATCATTCCAGCTTATATTATTTGCCATATTATGCTGCTATTATCGATAGAACTATAATTATTGTACTTATTATTCTCATTCTTATCAATGTAACTCATATTATTAACCATATGATGCTCCTGTTATCGATATTACGACAATTATTGGACTTATTACTCCTATTATTATCAATAAAACTTATATTATTGGCCATATTATGCTGCTATTATCGATAGAACTATAATTATTGTACTTATTACTCTCATTATTAGCAGTCTGACCCATATTATTAACCATATGATGCTCCTGTTATCGATAGTACGATAATTATTGTACTTATTACTCTTATTATTATCAATATAACTTGTAATATTACCAATATTATGCTGCTATTAACGATAGAACGATAGTTATTGTATTTATTACTCTCATTATTAGCAGTCTAACCCATATTATTAACCATATGATGCTCCTGTTATCGATAGTACGATAATTATTGTACTTATTACTCTTATTATTATCAATATAACTCCATTTAAGAACCATATTATGCTCCTATTATCGATAGAACGATAATTATTGTACTTATTACTCTTATTATTATCAATATAACTTATATTACGACCAATACTATGCTGCTATTATCGATAGACCGATAATTATTGTACATATTACTCCTATTATCATCAATCAAACTTATATTATTGGCCATATTATGCTGCTATTATCGATAGAACTATAATTATTGTACTTATTACTCTCATTATTAGCAGTCTAACCCATATTATTAACCATATGATGCTCCTGTTATCGATAGTACGACAATTATTGTACTTATTACTCTTATTATTATCAATATAACTCCATTTAATAACCATATTATGCTCCTATTATCGATAGAACGATAATTATTGTACTTATTACTCTTATTATTATCAATATAACTTATATTACGACCAATACTATGCTGCTATTATCGATAGACCGATAATTATTGTACTTATTACTATTATTATTATCAATATAACTTATATTACTACCAATACTATGCTGCTATAATCGATAGAACGAGAATTATTGTATTTATTACTCTCATTATTAGCAATCTAACTCATATTATTAGTCATATGATGCTCCTGTTATCGATATTACGACAATTATTGGACTTATTACTCCTATTATTATCAATCAAACTTATATTATTGGCCATATTATGCTGCTATTATCGATAGATCTATAATTATTGTACTTATTACTCTCATTATTAGCAGTCTAACCCATATTATTAACCATATGATGCTCCTGTTATCGATAGTACGATAATTATTGTACTTATTACTCTTATTATTATCAATATAACTTGTAATATTACCAATATTATGCTGCTATTAACGATAGAACGATAATTATTGTATTTATTACTCTCATTATTAGCAGTCTAACTCATATTATTAGTCATATGATGCTATTGTTATCGATACAACGATAATTATTGTACATATTACTCTTATTATTATCAATATAACTTATATTACTACCAATACAATGCTGCTATTATCGATAGACCGATAATTATTGTACATATTACTCCTATTATCATCAATCAAACTTATATTATTGGACATATGATGCTGCTGTTATCGATAGTACGACAATTATTGTACTTATTGCTCTTATTATTATCAATATAACTCCATTTAATAACCACATTATGCTCCTATAATCGATAGAACGATAATTATTGTACTTATTACTCTTATTATTATCAATATAGCTTATATTACTACCAATACTATGCTGCTATTATCGATAGACCGATAATTATTGTACATATTACTCCTATTATCATCAATCAAACTTATATTATTGGCCATATTATGCTGCTATTATCGATAGAACGATAATTATTGTACTTATTACTCTTATTATTATCAATATAACTTATATTACTACCAATACTATGCTGCTATTATCGATAGACCGATAATTATTGTACATATTACTCCTATTATCATCAATCACACTTATATTATTTGCCATATTATGCTGCTATTATCGATAGAACTATAATTATTGTACTTATTATTCTCATTCTTATCAATGTAACTCATATTATTAACCATATGATGCTCCTGTTATCGATATTACGACAATTATTGGACTTATTACTCCTATTATTATCAATCAAACTTATATTATTGGCCATATTATGCTGCTATTATCGATAGAACTATAATTATTGTACTTATTACTCTCATTATTAGCAGTCTAACCCATATTATTAACCATATGATGCTCCTGTTATCGATAGTACGACAATTATTGTACTTATTACTCTTATTATTATCAATATAACTCCATTTAATAACCATATTATGCTCCTATTATCGATAGAACGATAATTATTGTACTTATTACTCTTATTATTATCAATATAACTTATATTACGACCAATACTATGCTGCTATTATCGATAGACCGATAATTATTGTACATATTACTCCTATTGTCATCATTCCAGCTTATATTATTTGCCATATTATGCTGCTATTATCGATAGAACTATAATTATTGTACTTATTATTCTCATTCTTATCAATGTAACTCATATTATTAACCATATGATGCTCCTGTTATCGATATTACGACAATTATTGGACTTATTACTCCTATTATTATCAATAAAACTTATATTATTGGCCATATTATGCTGCTATTATCGATAGAACTATAATTATTGTACTTATTACTCTCATTATTAGCAGTCTGACCCATATTATTAACCATATGATGCTCCTGTTATCGATAGTACGATAATTATTGTACTTATTACTCTTATTATTATCAATATAACTTGTAATATTACCAATATTATGCTGCTATTAACGATAGAACGATAGTTATTGTATTTATTACTCTCATTATTAGCAGTCTAACCCATATTATTAACCATATGATGCTCCTGTTATCGATAGTACGATAATTATTGTACTTATTACTCTTATTATTATCAATATAACTCCATTTAAGAACCATATTATGCTCCTATTATCGATAGAACGATAATTATTGTACTTATTACTCTTATTATTATCAATATAACTTATATTACGACCAATACTATGCTGCTATTATCGATAGACCGATAATTATTGTACATATTACTCCTATTATCATCAATCAAACTTATATTATTGGCCATATTATGCTGCTATTATCGATAGAACTATAATTATTGTACTTATTACTCTCATTATTAGCAGTCTAACCCATATTATTAACCATATGATGCTCCTGTTATCGATAGTACGACAATTATTGTACTTATTACTCTTATTATTATCAATATAACTCCATTTAATAACCATATTATGCTCCTATTATCGATAGAACGATAATTATTGTACTTATTACTCTTATTATTATCAATATAACTTATATTACGACCAATACTATGCTGCTATTATCGATAGACCGATAATTATTGTACTTATTACTATTATTATTATCAATATAACTTATATTACTACCAATACTATGCTGCTATAATCGATAGAACGAGAATTATTGTATTTATTACTCTCATTATTAGCAATCTAACTCATATTATTAGTCATATGATGCTCCTGTTATCGATATTGCGACAATTATTGGACTTATTACTCCTATTATTATCAATCAAACTTATATTATTGGCCATATTATGCTGCTATTATCGATAGATCTATAATTATTGTACTTATTACTCTCATTATTAGCAGTCTAACCCATATTATTAACCATATGATGCTCCTGTTATCGATAGTACGATAATTATTGTACTTATTACTCTTATTATTATCAATATAACTTGTAATATTACCAATATTTTGCTGCTATTAACGATAGAACGATAATTATTGTATTTATTACTCTCATTATTAGCAGTCTAACTCATATTATTAGTCATATGATGCTATTGTTATCGATACAACGATAATTATTGTACATATTACTCTTATTATTATCAATATAACTTATATTACTACCAATACAATGCTGCTATTATCGATAGACCGATAATTATTGTACATATTACTCCTATTATCATCAATCAAACTTATATTATTGGACATATGATGCTGCTGTTATCGATAGTACGACAATTATTGTACTTATTGCTCTTATTATTATCAATATAACTCCATTTAATAACCACATTATGCTCCTATAATCGATAGAACGATAATTATTGTACTTATTACTCTTATTATTATCAATATAGCTTATATTACTACCAATACTATGCTGCTATTATCGATAGACCGATAATTATTGTACATATTACTCCTATTATCATCAATCAAACTTATATTATTGGCCATATTATGCTGCTATTATCGATAGAACTATAATTATTGTACTTATTACTCTCATTATTAGCAGTCTAACCCATATTATTAACCATATGATGCTCCTGTTATCGATAGTACGATAATTATTGTACTTATTACTCTTATTATTATCAATATAACTTGTAATATTACCAATATTATGCTGCTATTAACGATAGAACGATAATTATTGCACTTATTACTCTCATTATTAGCAGTCTAACTCATATTATTAGTCATATGATGCTCCTGTTATCGATACAACGATAATTATTGTACTTATTACTCTTATTATTATCAATCAAACTTGTATTATTACCAATATTATGCTGCTATTATCGATAGAACGATAATTAATGTACTTATTACTCGTATTATTATCAATGTAACTCATATTATGAACCATGTGATGCTTCTTTTGTCGATAGTACGACAATTATTGTACTTATTACTCTTATTATTTTATCAATATAACTCCATTTAATAACCATATTATGCTCCTATTATTGATTGAACGATAATTATTGTACTTGTTACTCTTATTATTATCAATATAGCTTATATTACTACCAATACTATGCTGCTATTATCGATAGACCGATAATTATTGTACACATTACTCCTATTATCATCAATCAAACTTATATTATTGGCCATATTATGCTGCTATTATCGATAGAACTATAATTATTGTACTCATTATTCTCATTCTTATCAATGTAACTCATATTATTAACCATATGATGCTCCTGTTATCCATATTACGACAATTATTGGACTTATTACTCCTATTATTATCAATCAAACTTATATTATTGGCCATATTATGCTGCTATTATCGATAGAACTATAATTATTGTACTTATTACTCTCATTATTGGCAGTCTAACCCATATTATTAACCATATGATGCTCCTGTTATCGATAGTACGACAATTATTGTACTTATTACTCTTATTATTATCAATATAACTCCATTTAATAACCATATTATGCTCCTATTATCGATAGACCGATAATTATTGTACATATTACTCCTATTATCATCAATCAAACTTATATTATTGGCCATATTATGCTGCTATTATCGATAGAACTATAATTATTTTACTTATTATTCTCATTCTTATCAATGTAACTCATATTATTTAACATATGATGCTCCTGTTATCGATATTACGACAATTATTGGACTTATTACTCCTATTATTATCAATCAAACTTATATTATTGGCCATATTATGCTGCTATTATCGATAGAACTATAATTATTGTACTTATTACTCTCATTATTAGCAGTCCAACTCATATTATTAGTCATATGATGCTCCTGTTATCGATACAACGATAATTATTGTACTTATTACTCTTATTATTATCAATATAACTTGTAATATTACCAATATTATGCTGCTATTAACGATAGAACGATAATTATTGTATTTATTACTCTCATTATTAGCAGTCTAACTCATATTATTAGTCATATGATGCTCCTGTTATCGATACAACGATAATTATTGTACTTATTACTCTTATTATTATCAATATAACTTATATTACTACCAATACTATGCTGCTATTATCGATATACCGATAATTATTGTACATATTACTCCTATTATCATCAATCAAACTTATATTATTGGCCATATTATGCTGCTATTATCGATAGAACTATAATTATTGTACTCATTATTCTCATTCTTATCAATGTAACTCATATTATTAACCATATGATGCTCCTGTTATCCATATTACGACAATTATTGGACTTATTACTCCTATTATTATCAATCAAACTTATATTATTGGCCATATTATGCTGCTATTATCGATAGAACTATAATTATTGTACTTATTACTCTCATTATTGGCAGTCTAACCCATATTATTAACCATATGATGCTCCTGTTATCGATAGTACGATAATTATTGTACATATTACTCTTATTATTATCAATATAACTTATATTACTACCAATACTATGCTGCTATTATCTATAGACCGATAATTATTGTACATATTACTCCTATTATCATCAATCAAACTTATATTATTGGACATATGATGCTCCTGTTATCGATAGCACGACAATTATTGTACTTATTGCTCTTATTATTATCAATATAACTCCATTTAATAACCACATTATGCTCCTATAATCGATAGAACGATAATTATTGTACTTATTACTCTTACTATTATCAATATAGCTTATATTACTACCAATACTATGCTGCTATTATCGATAGACCGATAATTATTGTACATATTACTCCTATTATCATCAATCAAACTTATATTATTGGCCATATTATGCTGCTATTATCGATAGAACTATAATTATTGTACTTATTACTCTCATTATTAGCAGTCTAACCCATATTATTAACCATATGATGCTCCTGTTATCGATAGTACGACAATTATTGTACTTATTACTCTTATTATTATCAATATAACTCCATTTAATAACCATATTATGCTCCTATTATCGATAGAACGATAATTATTGTACTTATTACTCTTATTATTATCAATATAACTTATATTACGACCAATACTATGCTGCTATTATCGATAGACCGATAATTATTGTACATATTACTCCTATTATCATCAATCAAACATATATTATTTGCCATATTATGCTGCCATTATCGACAGAACTATAATTATTGTACTTATTATTCTCATACTTATCAATGTAACTCATATTATTAACCATATGATGCTCCTGTTATCGATAGTACGATAATTATTGTACTTATTACTCTTATTATTATCAATATAACTTGTAATATTACCAATATTATCCTGCTATTAACGATAGAACGATAATTATTGTATTTATTACTCTCATTATTAGCAGTCTAACTCATAGTATTAGTCATATGATGCTCCTGTTATCGATACAACGATAATTATTGTACTTATTACTCTTATTATTATCAATATAACTTATATTACTACCAATACTATGCTGCTATTATCGATAGACCGATAATTATTGTACATATTACTCCTATTATCATCAATCAAACTTATATTATTGGCCATATTATGCTGCCATTATCGAGAGAACTATAATTATTGTACTTATTATTCTCATTCTTATCAATGTAACTCATATTATTAACCATATGATGCTAATGTTATCGATATTACGACAATTATTGGACTTATTACTCCTATTATTATCAATCAAACTTATATTATTGGCCATATTATGCTGCTATTATCGATAGAACTATAATTATTGTACTTATTACTCTCATTATTGGCAGTCTAACCCATATTATTAACCATATGATGCTCCTGTTATCGATAGTACGACAATTATTGTACTTATTACTCTTATTATTATCAATATAACTCCATTTAATAACCATATTATGCTCCTATTATCGATAGACCGATAATTATTGTACATATTACTCCTATTATCATCAATCAAACTTATATTATTGGCCATATTATGCTGCTATTATCGATAGAACTATAATTATTTTACTTATTATTCTCATTCTTATCAATGTAACTCATATTATTTAACATATGATGCTCCTGTTATCGATATTACGACAATTATTGGACTTATTACTCCTATTATTATCAATCAAACTTATATTATTGGCCATATTATGCTGCTATTATCGATAGAACTATAATTATTGTACTTATTACTCTCATTATTAGCAGTCCAACTCATATTATTAGTCATATGATGCTCCTGTTATCGATACAACGATAATTATTGTACTTATTACTCTTATTATTATCAATATAACTTGTAATATTACCAATATTATGCTGCTATTAACGATAGAACGATAATTATTGTATTTATTACTCTCATTATTAGCAGTCTAACTCATATTATTAGTCATATGATGCTCCTGTTATCGATACAACGATAATTATTGTACTTATTACTCTTATTATTATCAATATAACTTATATTACTACCAATACTATGCTGCTATTATCGATATACCGATAATTATTGTACATATTACTCCTATTATCATCAATCAAACTTATATTATTGGCCATATTATGCTGCTATTATCGATAGAACTATAATTATTGTACTCATTATTCTCATTCTTATCAATGTAACTCATATTATTAACCATATGATGCTCCTGTTATCCATATTACGACAATTATTGGACTTATTACTCCTATTATTATCAATCAAACTTATATTATTGGCCATATTATGCTGCTATTATCGATAGAACTATAATTATTGTACTTATTACTCTCATTATTGGCAGTCTAACCCATATTATTAACCATATGATGCTCCTGTTATCGATAGTACGATAATTATTGTACATATTACTCTTATTATTATCAATATAACTTATATTACTACCAATACTATGCTGCTATTATCTATAGACCGATAATTATTGTACATATTACTCCTATTATCATCAATCAAACTTATATTATTGGCCATATTATGCTGCTATTATCGATAGAACTATAATTATTTTACTTATTATTCTCATTCTTATCAATGTAACTCATATTATTTAACATATGATGCTCCTGTTATCGATATTACGACAATTATTGGACTTATTACTCCTATTATTATCAATCAAACTTATATTATTGGCCATATTATGCTGCTATTATCGATAGAACTATAATTATTGTACTTATTACTCTCATTATTAGCAGTCCAACTCATATTATTAGTCATATGATGCTCCTGTTATCGATACAACGATAATTATTGTACTTATTACTCTTATTATTATCAATATAACTTGTAATATTACCAATATTATGCTGCTATTAACGATAGAACGATAATTATTGTATTTATTACTCTCATTATTAGCAGTCTAACTCATATTATTAGTCATATGATGCTCCTGTTATCGATACAACGATAATTATTGTACTTATTACTCTTATTATTATCAATATAACTTATATTACTACCAATACTATGCTGCTATTATCGATATACCGATAATTATTGTACATATTACTCCTATTATCATCAATCAAACTTATATTATTGGCCATATTATGCTGCTATTATCGATAGAACTATAATTATTGTACTCATTATTCTCATTCTTATCAATGTAACTCATATTATTAACCATATGATGCTCCTGTTATCCATATTACGACAATTATTGGACTTATTACTCCTATTATTATCAATCAAACTTATATTATTGGCCATATTATGCTGCTATTATCGATAGAACTATAATTATTGTACTTATTACTCTCATTATTGGCAGTCTAACCCATATTATTAACCATATGATGCTCCTGTTATCGATAGTACGATAATTATTGTACATATTACTCTTATTATTATCAATATAACTTATATTACTACCAATACTATGCTGCTATTATCTATAGACCGATAATTATTGTACATATTACTCCTATTATCATCAATCAAACTTATATTATTGGACATATGATGCTCCTGTTATCGATAGTACGACAATTATTGTACTTATTGCCCTTATTATTATCAATATAACTCCATTTAATAACCACATTATGCTCCTATAATCGATAGAACGATAATTATTGTACTTATTACTCTTACTATTATCAATATAGCTTATATTACTACCAATACTATGCTGCTATTATCGATAGACCGATAATTATTGTACATATTACTCCTATTATCATCAATCAAACTTATATTATTGGCCATATTATGCTGCTATTATCGATAGAACTATAATTATTGTACTTATTACTTTCATTATTAGCAGTCTAACCCATATTATTAACCATATGATGCTCCTGTTATCGATAGTACGACAATTATTGTACTTATTACTCTTATTATTATCAATATAACTCCATTTAATAACCATATTATGCTCCTATTATCGATAGAACGATAATTATTGTACTTATTACTCTTATTATTATCAATATAACTTATATTACGACCAATACTATGCTGCTATTATCGATAGACCGATAATTATTGTACATATTACTCCTATTATCATCAATCAAACATATATTATTTGCCATATTATGCTGCCATTATCGATAGAACTATAATTATTGTACTTATTATTCTCATTCTTATCAATGTAACTCATATTATTAACCATATGATGCTCCTGTTATCGATAGTACGATAATTATTGTACTTATTACTCTTATTATTATCAATATAACTTGTAATATTACCAATATTATGCTGCTATTAACGATAGAACGATAGTTATTGTATTTATTACTCTCATTATTAGCAGTCTAACCCATATTATTAACCATATGATGCTCCTGTTATCGATAGTACGATAATTATTGTACTTATTACTCTTATTATTATCAATATAACTTGTAATATTACCAATATTATCCTGCTATTAACGATAGGACGATAATTATTGTATTTATTACTCTCATTATTAGCAGTCTAACTCATAGTATTAGTCATATGATGCTCCTGTTATCGATACAACGATAATTATTGTACTTATTACTCTTATTATTATCAATATAACTTATATTACTACCAATACTATGCTGCTATTATCGATAGACCGATAATTATTGTACATATTACTCCTATTATCATCAATCAAACTTATATTATTGGCCATATTATGCTGCCATTATCGAGAGAACTATAATTATTGTACTTATTATTCTCATTCTTATCAATGTAACTCATATTATTAACCATATGATGCTAATGTTATCGATATTACGACAATTATTGGACTTATTACTCCTATTATTATCAGTCAAACTTATATTATTGGCCATATTATGCTGCTATTATCGATAGAACTATAATTATTGTACTTATTACTCTCATTATTAGCAGTGTAACCCATATTATTAACCATATGATGCTCCTGTTATCGATAGTACGATAATTATTGTACTTATTACTCTTATTATTATCAATATAACTTGTAATATTACCAATATTATGCTGCTATTAACGATAGAACGATAATTATTGTATTTATTACTCTCATTATTAGCAGTCTAAATCATATTATTAGTCATATGATGCTCCTGTTATCGATACAACGATAATTATTGTACTTATTACTCTTATTATTATTAATATAACTTATACTACTACCAATACTATGCTGCTATTATCGATAGACCGATAATTATTGTACATATTACTCCTATTATCATCAATCAAACTTATATTATTGGCCATATTATGCTGCTATTATCGATAGAACTATAACTATTGTACTTATTATTCTCATTATTAGCAGTCTAACCCATATTATTAACCATATGATGCTCCTGTTATCGATAGAACGATAATTATTGTACTTATTACTCTTATTATTATCAATATAACTTATATTACTACCAATACTATGCTGCTATTATCGATAGACCGATAATTATTGTACACATTACTCCTATTATCATCAATCAAACTTATATTATTGGCCATATTATGCTGCTATTATCGATAGAACTATAATTATTGTACTCATTATTCTCATTCTTATCAATGTAACTCATATTATTAACCATATGATGCTGCTGTTTTCGATATTAGGACAATTATTGGACTTATTACTCCTATTATTATCAATCAAACTTATATTATTGGCCATATTATGCTGCTATTATCGATAGAACTATAATTATTGTACTTATTACTCTCATTATTAGCAGTCTAACCCATATTATTAACCATATGATGCTCCTGTTATCGATAGTACGATAATTATTGTACTTATTACTCTTATTATTATCAATATAACTTGTAATATTACCAATATTATGCTGCTATTAACGATAGAACGATAGTTATTGTATTTATTACTCTCATTATTAGCAGTCTAACCCATATTATTAACCATATGATGCTCCTGTTATCGATAGTACGATAATTATTGTACTTATTACTCTTATTATTATCAATATAACTCCATTTAAGAACCATATTATGCTCCTATTATCGATAGAACAATAATTATTGTACTTATTACTCTTATTATTATCAATATAACCAATATTACTACCAATAATATGCTGCTATTATCGATAGACCGATAATTATCGTACATACTACTCCTATTATCAGCAAGCAAACTTATATTATTTGCCATATTATGCTGCTATTATCGATAGAACTATAATTATTGTACTTATTACTCTCATTATTAGCAGTCTAACCCATATTATTAACCATATGATGCGCCTGTTATCGATAGTACGACAATTATTGTACATATTACTCTTATTATTATCAATATAACTTGTAATATTACCAATATTATGCTGCTATTTACGATAGAACGATAATTATTGTATTTATTACTCTCATTATTAGCAGTCTAACCCATATTATTAACCATATGATGCTCCTGTTATCGATAGTACGATAATTATTGTACTTATTACTCTTATTATTATCAATGTAACTCATATTATTAACCATATGATGCTCCTGTTATCGATAGTACGACAATTATTGTACATATTACTCTTATTATTATCAATATAACTCCACTTAATAACCAAATTATGCTCCTATAATCGATAGAACGATTATTATTGTACTTATTACTCTTACTATTATCAATATAGCTTATATTACTACCAATACTATGCTGCTATTATCGATAGACCGATAATTATTGTACATATTACTCCTATTATCATCAATCAAACTTATATTATTGGCCATATTATGCTGCTATTATCGATAGAACTATAATTATTGTACTTATTACTCTCATTATTAGCAGTCTAACCCATATTATTAACCATATGATGCTCCTGTTATCGATAGTACGACAATTATTGTACTTATTACTCTTATTATTATCAATATAACTCCATTTAATAACCATATTATGCTCCTATTATCGATAGAACGATAATTATTGTACTTATTACTCTTATTATTATCAATATAACTTATATTACGACCAATACTATGCTGCTATTATCGATAGACCGATAATTATTGTACATATTACTCCTATTATCATCAATCAAACATATATTATTTGCCATATTATGCTGCCATTATCGATAGAACTATAATTATTGTACTTATTATTCTCATTCTTATCAATGTAACTCATATTATTAACCATATGATGCTCCTGTTATCGATAGTACGATAATTATTGTACTTATTACTCTTATTATTATCAATCAAACTTGTATTATTACCAATATTATACTGCTATTATCGATAGAACGATAATTATTGTACTTATTACTCTTATTATTATCAATATAACTAATATTACTACCAATACTATGCTGCTATTATCGATAGACCGATAATTATCGTACATACTACTCCTATTATCAGCAAGCAAACTTATATTATTTGCCATATTATGCTGCTATTATCGATAGAACTATAATTATTGTACTTATTACTCTCATTATTAGCAGTCTAACCCATATTATTAACCATATGATGCGCCTGTTATCGATAGTACGACAATTATTGTACATATTACTCTTATTATTATCAATATAACTTGTAATATTACCAATATTATGCTGCTATTTACGATAGAACGATAATTATTGTATTTATTACTCTCATTATTAGCAGTCTAACCCATATTATTAACCATATGATGCTCCTGTTATCGATAGTACGATAATTATTGTACTTATTACTCTTATTATTATCAATGTAACTCATATTATTAACCATATGATGCTCCTGTTATCGATAGTACGACAATTATTGTACATATTACTCTTATTATTATCAATATAACTCCACTTAATAACCAAATTATGCTCCTATTATCGATAGAACGATAATTATTGTACTTATTACTCTTATTATTATCAATATAACTTATATTACTACCAATACTATGCTGCTATTATCGATAGACCGATAATTATTGTACATATTACTCCTACTTTCATCAATCACACTTATATTATTTGCCATATTATGCTGCTATTATCGATAGAACTATAATTATTGTACTTATTATTCTCATTCTTATCAATGTAACTCATATTATTAACCATATGATGCTCCTGTTATCGATATTACGACAATTATTGGACTTATTACTCCTATTATTATCAATCAAACTTATATTATTGGCCATATTATGCTGCTATTATCGATAGAACTATAATTATTGTACTTATTACTCTCATTATTAGCAGTCTAACCCATATTATTAACCATATGGTGCTCCTGTTATCGATAGTACGATAATTATTGTACTTATTACTATTATTATTATCAATATAACTTATATTACTACCAATACTATGCTGCTATAATCGATAGAACGAGAATTATTGTATTTATTACTCTCATTATTAGCAATCTAACTCATATTATTAGTCATATGATGCTCCTGTTATCGATATTACGACAATTATTGGACTTATTACTCCTATTATTATCAATCAAACCTATATTATTGGCCATATTATGCTGCTATTATCGATAGATCTATAATTGTTGTACTTATTACTCTCATTATTAGCAGTCTAACCCATATTATTAACCATATGATGCTCCTGTTATCGATAGTACGATAATTATTGTACTTATTACTCTTATTATTATCAATATAACTTATATTACTACCAATACTATGCTGCTATTATCTATAGACCGATAATTATTGTACATATTACTCCTATTATCATCAATCAAACTTATATTATTGGACATATGATGCTCCTGTTATCGATAGTACGACAATTATTGTACTTATTGCTCTTATTATTATCAATATAACTCCATTTAATAACCACATTATGCTCCTATAATCGATAGAACGATAATTATTGTACTTATTACTCTTATTATTATCAATATAGCTTATATTACTACCAATACTATGCTGCTATTATCGATAGACCGATAATTATTGTACATATTACTCCTATTATCATCAATCAAACTTATATTATTGGCCATATTATGCTGCTATTATCGATAGAACTATAATTATTGTACTTATTACTCTCGGTATTAGCAGTCTAACCCATATTATTAACCATATGATGCTCCTGTTATCCATAGTACGATAATTATTGTACTTACTACTATTATTATTATCAATATAACTTATATTACTACTAATACTATGCTGCTATTATCGATAGAACGAGAATTATTGTACTTATTACTGTTGTTATTATACATATAACCCAAATTATCAACCAATTTATGCTCCTGTTATCGATAGTACGACAATTATTGTACTTATTACTCTTATTATTATCAATATAACTCCATTTAATAACCATATTATGCTCCTATTATCGATAGAACGATAATTATTGTACTTATTACTCTTATTATTATCAATATAACTTGTATTATTACCAATACTATGCTGCTATTATCGATCGAACGATAATTATTGTACTTATTACTGTTGTTATTATACATATAACCCAAATTATCAACCAATTTATGCTCCTATTATCGATAGTACGATAATTATTGTACTTATTACTCTCATTATTAGCAGTCTAACCCATATTATTAACCATATGATGCTCCTGTTATCGATACAACGATAATTATTGTACTTATTACTCTTATTATTATCAATATAACTTGTAATATTACCAATATTATGCTGCTATTAACGATAGAACGATAATTATTGCACTTATTACTCTCATTATTAGCAGTCTAACTCATATTATTAGTCATATGATGCTCCTGTTATCGATACAACGATAATTATTGTACTTATTACTCTTATTATTATCAATCAAACTTGTATTATTACCAATATTATGCTGCTATTATCGATAGAACTATAATTATTGTACTTATTACTCTCGGTATTAGCAGTCTAACCCATATTATTAACCATATGATGCTCCTGTTATCGATAGTACGATAATTATTGTACTTATTGCTATTATTATTATCAATATAACTTATATTACTACCAATACTATGCTGCTATTATCGATAGAACGAGAATTATTGTACTTATTACTGTTGTTATTATACACATAACCCAAATTCTCAACCAATTTATGCTCCTATTATCGATAGTACGATAATTATTGTACTTATTACTCTTATTACTAGCAATCTAACACATATTATAAACCATATGATGCTCCTATTATCGATAGAACGATAACTATTATACTTACTACTCTTATTATTATCAATCAAACTTGTATTATTACCAATATTATGCTGCTATTATCGATAGAACGATAATTAATGTACTTATTACTCGTATTATTATCAATGTAACTCATATTATGAACCATGTGATGCTTCTTTTGTCGATAGTACGACAATTATTGTACTTATTACTCTTATTATTTTATCAATATAACTCCATTTAATAACCATATTATGCTCCTATTATTGATAGAACGATAATTATTGTACTTGTTACTCTTATTATTATCAATATAGCTTATATTACTACCAATACTATGCTGCTATTATCGATAGACCGATAATTATTGTACACATTACTCCTATTATCATCAATCAAACTTATATTATTGGCCATATTATGCTGCTTTTATCGATAGAACTATAATTATTGTACTCATTATTCTCATTCTTATCAATGTAACTCATATTATTAACCATATGATGCTCCTGTTATCCATATTACGACAATTATTGGACTTATTACTCCTATTATTATCAATCAAACTTATATTATTGGCCAAATTATGCTGCTATTATCGATAGAACTATAATTATTGTACTTATTACTCTCATTATTGGCAGTCTAACCCATATTATTAACCATATGATGCTCCAGTTATCGATAGTACGATAATTATTGTACATATTACTCTTATTATTATCAATATAACTTATATTACTACCAATACTATGCTGCTATTATCGATAGAACGATAATTATTGTACTTATTACTGTTGTTATTATACATATAACCCAAATTATCAACCAATTTAAGCTCCTATTATCGATAGTACGATAATTATTGTACTTATTACTCTTATTACTAGCAATTTAACACATATTATAAACCATATGATGCTCCTATTATCGATAGAACGATAACTATTATACTTATTACTCTTATTATTATCAATCAAACTTGTATTATTAACCATATGATGCTCCTGTTATCGATACAACGATAATTATTGTACTTATTACTCTTATTATTATCAATATAACTTATATTACTACCAATACTATGCTGCTATTATCAATAGACCGATAATTATTGTACATATTACTCCTATTATCATCAATCAAACTTATATTATTTGCCATATTATGCTGCTATTATCGATAGAACTATAATTATTGTACTTATTATTCTCATTCTTATCAATGTAACTCATATTATTAACCATATGATGCTCCTGTTATCGATATTACGACAATTATTGGACTTATTACTCCTATTATTATCAATCAAACTTATATTATTGGCCATATTATGCTGCTATTATCGATAGAACTATAATTATTGTGCTTATTACTCTCATTATTAGCAGTCCAACTCATATTATTAGTCATATGATGCTCCTGTTATCGATACAACGATAATTATTGTACTTATTACTCTTATTATTATCAATATAACTTATATTACTACCAATACTATGCTGCTATTATCTATAGACCGATAATTATTGTACATATTACTCCTATTATCATCAATCAAACTTATATTATTGGACATATGATGCTCCTGTTATCGATAGTACGACAATTATTGTACTTATTGCTCTTATTATTATCAATATAACTCCATTTAATAACCACATTATGCTCCTATAATCGATAGAACGATAATTATTGTACTTATTACTCTTACTATTATCAATATAGCTTATATTACTACCAATACTATGCTGCTATTATCGATAGACCGATAATTATTGTACATATTACTCCTATTATCATCAATCAAACTTATATTATTGGCCATATTATGCTGCTATTATCGATAGAACTATAATTATTGTACTTATTACTCTCATTATTAGCAGTCTAACCCATATTATTAACCATATGATGCTCCTGTTATCGATAGTACGACAATTATTGTACTTATTACTCTTATTATTATCAATATAACTCCATTTAATAACCATATTATGCTCCTATTATCGATAGAACGATAATTATTGTACTTATTACTCTTATTATTATCAATATAACTTATATTACGACCAATACTATGCTGCTATTATCGATAGACCGATAATTATTGTACATATTACTCCTATTATCATCAATCAAACATATATTATTTGCCATATTATGCTGCCATTATCGATAGAACTATAATTATTGTACTTATTATTCTCATTCTTATCAATGTAACTCATATTATTAACCATATGATGCTCCTGTTATCGATAGTACGATAATTATTGTACTTATTACTCTTATTATTATCAATATAACTTGTAATATTACCAATATTATGCTGCTATTAACGATAGAACGATAGTTATTGTATTTATTACTCTCATTATTAGCAGTCTAACCCATATTATTAACCATATGATGCTCCTGTTATCGATAGTACGATAATTATTGTACTTATTACTCTTATTATTATCAATATAACTTGTAATATTACCAATATTATCCTGCTATTAACGATAGAACGATAATTATTGTATTTATTACTCTCATTATTAGCAGTCTAACTCATAGTATTAGTCATATGATGCTCCTGTTATCGATACAACGATAATTATTGTACTTATTACTCTTATTATTATCAATATAACTTATATTACTACCAATACTATGCTGCTATTATCGATAGACCGATAATTATTGTACATATTACTCCTATTATCATCAATCAAACTTATATTATTGGCCATATTATGCTGCCATTATCGAGAGAACTATAATTATTGTACTTATTATTCTCATTCTTATCAATGTAACTCATATTATTAACCATATGATGCTCCTGTTATCGATATTACGACAATTATTGGACTTATTACTCCTATTATTATCAACCAAACTTTTATTATTGGCCATATTATGCTGCTATTATCGATAGAACTATAATTATTGTACTTATTACTCTCGGTATTAGCAGTCTAACCCATATTATTAACCATATGATGCTCCTGTTATCCATAGTACGATAATTATTGTACTTATTACTATTATTATTATCAATATAACTTATATTACTACTAATACTATGCTGCTATTATCGATAGAACGAGAATTATTGTACTTATTACTGTTGTTATTATACATATAACCCAAATTATCAACCAATTTATGCTCCTGTTATCGATAGTACGACAATTATTGTACTTATTACTCTTATTATTATTAATATAACTCCATTTAATAACCATATTATGCTCCTATTATCGATAGAACAATAATTATTGTACTTATTACTCTTATTATTATCAATATAACTTGTATTATTACCAATACTATGCTGCTATTATCGATCGAACGATAATTATTGTACTTATTACTGTTGTTATTATACATATAACCCAAATTATCAACCAATTTATGCTCCTATTATCGATAGTACGATAATTATTTTACTTATTACTCTCATTATTAGCAGTCTAACCCATATTATTAACCATATGATGCTCCTGTTATCGATACAACGATAATTATTGTACTTATTACTCTTATTATTATCAATATAACTTATATTACTACCAATACTATGCTGCTATTATCAATAGACCGATAATTATTGTACATATTACTCCTATTATCATCAATCAAACTTATATTATTTGCCATATTATGCTGCTATTATCGATAGAACTATAATTATTGTACTTATTATTCTCATTCTTATCAATGTAACTCATATTATTAACCATATGATGCTCCTGTTATCGATATTACGACAATTATTGGACTTATTACTCTTATTATTATCAATATAACTTGTAATATTACCAATATTATGCTGCTATTAACGATAGAACGATAGTTATTGTATTTATTACTCTCATTATTAGCAGTCTAACCCATATTATTAACCATATGATGCTCCTGTTATCGATAGTACGATAATTATTGTACTTATTACTCTTATTATTATCAATATAACTTGTAATATTACCAATATTATCCTGCTATTAACGATAGAACGATAATTATTGTATTTATTACTCTCATTATTAGCAGTCTAACTCATAGTATTAGTCATATGATGCTCCTGTTATCGATACAACGATAATTATTGTACTTATTACTCTTATTATTATCAATATAACTTATATTACGACCAATACTATGCTGCTATTATCGATAGACCGATAATTATTGTACATATTACTCCTATTATCATCAATCAAACATATATTATTTGCCATATTATGCTGCCATTATCGATAGAACTATAATTATTGTACTTATTATTCTCATTCTTATCAATGTAACTCATATTATTAACCATATGATGCTCCTGTTATCGATAGTACGATAATTATTGTACTTATTACTCTTATTATTATCAATATAACTTGTAATATTACCAATATTATGCTGCTATTAACGATAGAACGATAGTTATTGTATTTATTACTCTCATTATTAGCAGTCTAACCCATATTATTAACCATATGATGCTCCTGTTATCGATAGTACGATAATTATTGTACTTATTACTCTTATTATTATCAATATAACTTGTAATATTACCAATATTATCCTGCTATTAACGATAGAACGATAATTATTGTATTTATTACTCTCATTATTAGCAGTCTAACTCATAGTATTAGTCATATGATGCTCCTGTTATCGATACAACGATAATTATTGTACTTATTACTCTTATTATTATCAATATAACTTATATTACTACCAATACTATGCTGCTATTATCGATAGACCGATAATTATTGTACATATTACTCCTATTATCATCAATCAAACTTATATTATTGGCCATATTATGCTGCCATTATCGAGAGAACTATAATTATTGTACTTATTATTCTCATTCTTATCAATGTAACTCATATTATTAACCATATGATGCTCCTGTTATCGATATTACGACAATTATTGGACTTATTACTCCTATTATTATCAACCAAACTTTTATTATTGGCCATATTATGCTGCTATTATCGATAGAACTATAATTATTGTACTTATTACTCTCGGTATTAGCAGTCTAACCCATATTATTAACCATTTGATGCTCCTGTTATCCATAGTACGATAATTATTGTACTTATTACTATTATTATTATCAATATAACTTATATTACTACTAATACTATGCTGCTATTATCGATAGAACGAGAATTATTGTACTTATTACTGTTGTTATTATACATATAACCCAAATTATCAACCAATTTATGCTCCTGTTATCGATAGTACGACAATTATTGTACTTATTACTCTTATTATTATCAATATAACTCCATTTAATAACCATATTATGCTCCTATTATCGATAGAACAATAATTATTGTACTTATTACTCTTATTATTATCAATATAACTTGTATTATTACCAATACTATGCTGCTATTATCGATCGAACGATAATTATTGTACTTATTACTGTTGTTATTATACATATAACCCAAATTATCAACCAATTTATGCTCCTATTATCGATAGTACGATAATTATTTTACTTATTACTCTCATTATTAGCAGTCTAACCCATATTATTAACCATATGATGCTCCTGTTATCGATACAACGATAATTATTGTACTTATTACTCTTATTATTATCAATATAACTTATTTTACTACCAATACTATGCTGCTATTATCAATAGACCGATAATTATTGTACATATTACTCCTATTATCATCAATCAAACTTATATTATTTGCCATATTATGCTGCTATTATCGATAGAACTATAATTATTGTACTTATTATTCTCATTCTTATCAATGTAACTCATATTATTAACCATATGATGCTCCTGTTATCGATATTACGACAATTATTGGACTTATTACTCCTATTATTATCAATCAAACTTATATTATTGGCCATATTATGCTGCTATTATCGATAGAACTATAATTATTGTTCTTATTATTCTCATTATTAGCAGTCTAACCCATATTATTAACCATATGATGCTCCTGTTATCGATAGTACGATAATTATTATACTTATTACTCTTATTATTATCAATATAACTTGTAATATTACCAATATTATGCTGCTATTAACGATAGAACGATAATTATTGTATTTATTACTCTCATTATTAGCAGTCTAACTCATATTATTAGTCATATGATGCTCCTGTTATCGATACAACGATAATTATTGTACTTATTACTCTTATTATTATCAATATAACTTATATTACTACCAATACTATGCTGCTATTATCGATATACCGATAATTATTGTACATATTACTCCTATTATCATCAATCAAACTTATATTATTGGCCATATTATGCTGCTATTATCGATAGAACTATAATTATTGTACTTATTACTCTCATTATTAGTAGTCCAACTCATATTATTAGTCATATGATGCTCCTGTTATCGATACAACGATAATTATTGTACTTATTACTCTTATTATTATCAATATAACTTGTAATATTACCAATATTATGCTGCTATTAACGATAGAACGATAATTATTGCATTTATTACTCTCATTATTAGCAGTCTAACTCATATTATTAGTCATATGATGCTCCTGTTATCGATACAACGATAATTATTGTACTTATTACTCCTATTATTATCAATCAAACTTGTATTATTACCAATATTATGCTGCTATTATCGATAGAACTATAATTATTGTACTTATTACTCTCGGTATTAGCAGTCTAACCCATATTATTAACCATATGATGCTCCTGTTATCGATAGTACGACAATTATTGTACTTATTGCTCTTATTATTATCAATATAACTCCATTTAATAACCACATTATGCTCCTATAATCGATAGAACGATTATTATTGTACTTATTACTCTTACTATTATCAATATAGCTTATATTACTACCAATACTATGCTGCTATTATCGATAGACCGATAATTATTGTACATATTACTCCTATTATCATCAATCAAACTTATATTATTGGCCATATTATGCTGCTATTATCGATAGAACTATAATTATTGTACTTATTACTCTCATTATTAGCAGTCTAACCCATATTATTAACCATATGATGCTCCTGTTATCGATAGTACGACAATTATTGTACTTATTACTCTTATTATTATCAATATAACTCCATTTAATAACCATATTATGCTCCTATTATCGATAGAACGATAATTATTGTACTTATTACTCTTATTATTATCAATATAACTTATATTACGACCAATACTATGCTGCTATTATCGATAGACCGATAATTATTGTACATATTACTCCTATTATCATCAATCAAACATATATTATTTGCCATATTATGCTGCCATTATCGATAGAACTATAATTATTGTACTTATTATTCTCATTCTTATCAATGTAACTCATATTATTAACCATATGATGCTCCTGTTATCGATAGTACGATAATTATTGTACTTATTACTCTTATTATTATCAATCAAACTTGTATTATTACCAATATTATACTGCTATTATCGATAGAACGATAATTATTGTACTTATTACTCTTATTATTATCAATATAACTAATATTACTACCAATACTATGCTGCTATTATCGATAGACCGATAATTATTGTACATATTACTCCTATTATCATCAATCACGCTTATATTATTTGCCATATTATGCTGCTATTATCGATAGAACTATAATTATTGTACTTATTATTCTCATTCTTATCAATGTAACTCATATTATTAACCATATGATGCTAATGTTATCGATATTACGACAATTATTGGACTTATTACTCCTATTATTATCAGTCAAACTTATATTATTGGCCATATTATGCTGCTATTATCGATAGAACTATAATTATTGTACTTATTACTCTCATTATTAGCAGTGTAACCCATATTATTAACCATATGATGCTCCTGTTATCGATAGTACGATAATTATTGTACTTATTACTCTTATTATTATCAATATAACTTGTAATATTACCAATATTATGCTGCTATTAAGGATAGAACGATAATTATTGTATTTATTACTCTCATTATTAGCAGTCTAAATCATATTATTAGTCATATGATGCTCCTGTTATCGATACAACGATAATTATTGTACTTATTACTCTTATTATTATCAATATAACTTATATTACTACCAATACTATGCTGCTATTATCGATAGACCGATAATTATTGTACATATTACTCCTATTATCATCAATCAAACTTATATTATTGGCCATATTATGCTGCTATTATCGATAGAACTATAACTATTGTACTTATTATTCTCATTATTAGCAGTCTAACCCATATTATTAACCATATGATGCTCCTGTTATCGATAGTACGATAATTATTGTACTTATTACTCTTATTATTATCAATATAACTTGTAATATTACCAATATTATGCTGCTATTAACGATAGAACGATAGTTATTGTATTTATTACTCTCATTATTAGCAGTCTAACCCATATTATTAACCATATGATGCTCCTGTTATCGATAGTACGCCAATTATTGTACTTATTACTCTTATTATTATCAATATAACTCCATTTAATAACCATATTATGCTCCTATTATCGATAAAACGATAATTATTGTACTTATTACTCTTATTATTATCAATATAACTTATATTACGACCAATACTATGCTGCTATTATCGATAGACCGATAATTATTGTACATATTACTCCTATTATCATCAATCAAACTTATATTATTTGCCATATTATGCTGCCATTATCGATAGAACTATAATTATTGTACTTATTATTCTCATTCTTATCAATGTAACTCATATTATTAACCATATGATGCTCCTGTTATCGATATTACGACAATTATTGGACTTATTACTCCTATTATTATCAATCAAACTTATATTATTGGCCATATTATGCTGCTATTATCGATAGAACTATAATTATTGTACTTATTACTCTCATTATTAGCAGTCTAACCCATATTATTAACCATATGATGCTCCTGTTATCGATAGTACGACAATTATTGTACTTATTACTCTTATTATTATCAATATAACTCCATTTAATAACCATATTATGCTCCTATTATCGATAGAACGATAATTATTGTACTTATTACTCTTATTATTATCAATATAACTTATATTACTACCAATACTATGCTGCTATTATCGATAGACCGATAATTATTGTACATATTACTCCTACTTTCATCAATCACACTTATATTATTTGCCATATTATGCTGCTATTATCGATAGAACTATAATTATTGCACTTATTATTCTCATTCTTATCAATGTAACTCATATTATTAACCATATGATGCTCCTGTTATCGATATTACGACAATTATTGGACTTATTACTCCTATTATTATCAATCAAACTTATATTATTGGCCATATTATGCTGCTATTATCGATAGAACTATAATTATTGTACTTATTACTCTCATTATTAGCAGTCTAACCCATATTATTAACCATATGGTGCTCCTGTTATCGATAGTACGATAATTATTGTACTTATTACTATTATTATTATCAATATAACTTATATTACTACCAATACTATGCTGCTATAATCGATAGAACGAGAATTATTGTATTTATTACTCTCATTATTAGCAATCTAACTCATATTATTAGTCATATGATGCTCCTGTTATCGATATTACGACAATTATTGGACTTATTACTCCTATTATTATCAATCAAACTTATATTATTGGCCATATTATGCTGCTATTATCGATAGATCTATAATTATTGTACTTATTACTCTCATTATTAGCAGTCTAACCCATATTATTAACCATATGATGCTCCTGTTATCGATAGTACGATAATTATTGTACTTATTACTCTTATTATTATCAATATAACTTGTAATATTACCAATATTATGCTGCTATTAACGATAGAACGATAATTATTGTATTTATTACTCTCATTATTAGCAGTCTAACTCATATTATTAGTCATATGATGCTATTGTTATCGATACAACGATAATTATTGTACATATTACTCTTATTATTATCAATATAACTTATATTACTACCAATACAATGCTGCTATTATCGATAGACCGATAATTATTGTACATATTACTCCTATTATCATCAATCAAACTTATATTATTGGCCATATTATGCGGCTATTATCGATAGAACTATAATTATTTTACTTATTATTCTCAATCTTATCAATGTAACTCATATTATTTAACATATGATGCTCCTGTTATCGATAGTACGACAATTATTGGACTTATTGCTCTTATTATTATCAATATAACTCCATTTAATAACCACATTATGCTCCTATAATCGATAGAACGATAATTATTGTACTTATTACTCTTATTATTATCAATATAGCTTATATTACTACCAATACTATGCTGCTATTATCGATAGACCGATAATTATTGTACATATTACTCCTATTATCATCAATCAAACTTATATTATTGGCCATATTATGCTGCTATTATCGATAGAACTATAATTATTGTACTTATTACTCTCATTATTAGCAGTCTAACCCATATTATTAACCATATGATGCTCCTGTTATCGATAGTACGACAATTATTGTACTTATTACTCTTATTATTATCAATATAACTCCATTTAATAACCATATTATGCTCCTATTATCGATAAAACGATAATTATTGTACTTATTACTCTTATTATTATCAATATAACTTATATTACTACCAATACTATGCTGCTATTATCTATAGACCGATAATTATTGTACATATTACTCCTATTATCATCAATCAAACTTATATTATTGGACATATGATGCTCCTGTTATCGATAGTACGACAATTATTGTACTTATTGCTCTTATTATTATCAATATAACTCCATTTAATAACCACATTATGCTCCTATAATCGATAGAACGATAATTATTGTACTTATTACTCTTATTATTATCAATATAGCTTATATTACTACCAATACTATGCTGCTATTATCGATAGACCGATAATTATTGTACATATTACTCCTATTATCATCAATCAAACTTATATTATTGGCCATATTATGCTGCTATTATCGATAGAACTATAATTATTGTACTTATTACTCTCATTATTAGCAGTCTAACCCATATTATTAACCATATGATGCTACTGTTATCGATAGTACGATAATTATTGTACTTATTACTCTTATTATTATCAATATAACTTGTAATATTACCAATATTATTCTGCTATTAACGATAGAACGATAGTTATTGTATTTATTACTCTCATTATTAGCAGTCCAACCCATATTATTAACCATATGATGCTCCTGTTATCGATAGTACGATAATTATTGTACTCATTACTCTTATTATTATCAATATAACTTGTAATATTACCAATATTATCCTGCTATTAACGATAGAACGATAATTATTGTATTTATTACTCTCATTATTAGCAGTCTAACTCATAGTATTAGTCATATGATGCTCCTGTTATCGATACAACGATAATTATTGTACTTATTACTCTTATTATTATCAATATAACTTATATTACTACCAATACTATGCTGCTATTATCGATAGACCGATAATTATTGTACATATTACTCCTATTATCATCAATCAAACTTATATTATTGGCCATATTATGCTGCCATTATTGAGAGAACTATAATTATTGTACTTATTATTCTCATTCTTATCAATGTAACTCATATTATTAACCATATGATGCTCCTGTTATCGATATTACGACAATTATTGGACTTATTACTCCTATTATTATCAATCAAACTTATATTATTGGCCATATTATGCTGCTATTATCGATAGAACTATAATTATTGTACTTATTACTCTCATTATTAGCAGTCTAACCCATATTATTAACCATATGATGCTCCTGTTATCGATAGTACGACAATTATTGTACTTATTACTCTTATTATTATCAATATAACTCCATTTAATAACCATATTATGCTCCTATTATCGATAGAACGATAATTATTGTACTTATTACTCTTATTATTATCAATATAACTTATATTACTACCAATACTATGCTGCTATTATCGATAGACCGATAATTATTGTACATATTACTCCTACTTTCATCAATCACACTTATATTATTTGCCATATTATGCTGCTATTATCGATAGAACTATAATTATTGCACTTATTATTCTCATTCTTATCAATGTAACTCATATTATTAACCATATGATGCTCCTGTTATCGATATTACGACAATTATTGGACTTATTACTCCTATTATTATCAATCAAACTTATATTATTGGCCATATTATGCTGCTATTATCGATAGAACTATAATTATTGTACTTATTACTCTCATTATTAGCAGTCTAACCCATATTATTAACCATATGATGCTACTGTTATCGATAGTACGATAATTATTGTACTTATTACTCTTATTATTATCAATATAACTTGTAATATTACCAATATTATTCTGCTATTAACGATAGAACGATAGTTATTGTATTTATTACTCTCATTATTAGCAGTCCAACCCATATTATTAACCATATGATGCTCCTGTTATCGATAGTACGATAATTATTGTACTTATTACTCTTATTATTATCAATATAACTTGTAATATTACCAATATTATCCTGCTATTAACGATAGAACGATAATTATTGTATTTATTACTCTCATTATTAGCAGTCTAACTCATAGTATTAGTCATATGATGCTCCTGTTATCGATACAACGATAATTATTGTACTTATTACTCTTATTATTATCAATATAACTTATATTACTACCAATACTATGCTGCTATTATCGATAGACCGATAATTATTGTACATATTACTCCTATTATCATCAATCAAACTTATATTATTGGCCATATTATGCTGCTATTATCGATAGAACTATAATTATTGTACTTATTACTCTCATTATTAGCAGTCTAACCCATATTATTAACCATATGATGCTACTGTTATCGATAGTACGATAATTATTGTACTTATTACTCTTATTATTATCAATATAACTTGTAATATTACCAATATTATGCTGCTATTAACGATAGAACGATAGTTATTGTATTTATTACTCTCATTATTAGCAGTCCAACCCATATTATTAACCATATGATGCTCCTGTTATCGATAGTACGATAATTATTGTACTTATTACTCTTATTATTATCAATATAACTTGTAATATTACCAATATTATCCTGCTATTAACGATAGAACGATAATTATTGTATTTATTACTCTCATTATTAGCAGTCTAACTCATAGTATTAGTCATATGATGCTCCTGTTATCGATACAACGATAATTATTGTACTTATTACTCTTATTATTATCAATATAACTTATATTACTACCAATACTATGCTGCTATTATCGATAGACCGATAATTATTGTACATATTACTCCTATTATCATCAATCAAACTTATATTATTGGCCATATTATGCTGCCATTATTGAGAGAACTATAATTATTGTACTTATTATTCTCATTCTTATCAATGTAACTCATATTATTAACCATATGATGCTCCTGTTATCGATATTACGACAATTATTGGACTTATTACTCCTATTATTATCAACCAAACTTTTATTATTGGCCATATTATGCTGCTATTATCGATAGAACTATAATTATTGTACTTATTACTCTCGGTATTAGCAGTCTAACCCATATTATTAACCATATGATGCTCCTGTTATCCATAGTACGATAATTATTGTACTTATTACTATTATTATTATCAATATAACTTATATTACTACTAATACTATGCTGCTATTATCGATAGAACGAGAATTATTGTACTTATTACTGTTGTTATTATACATATAACCCAAATTATCAACCAATTTATGCTCCTGTTATCGATAGTACGACAATTATTGTACTTATTACTCTTATTATTATCAATATAACTCCATTTAATAACCATATTATGCTCCTATTATCGATAGAACGATAATTATTGTACTTATTACTCTTATTATTATCAATATAACTTGTATTATTACCAATACTATGCTGCTATTATCGATCGAACGATAATTATTGTACTTATTACTGTTGTTATTATACATATAACCCAAATTATCAACCAATTTATGCTCCTATTATCGATAGTACGATAATTATTGTACTTATTACTCTCATTATTAGCAGTCTAACCCATATTATTAACCATATGATGCTCCTGTTATCGATACAACGATAATTATTGTACTTATTACTCTTATTATTATCAATATAACTTATATTACTACCAATACTATGCTGCTATTATCGATAGACCGATAATTATTGTACATATTACTCCTATTATCATCAATCAAACTTATATTATTGGCCATATTATGCTGCCATTATCGAGAGAACTATAATTATTGTACTTATTATTCTCATTCTTATCAATGTAACTCATATTATTAACCATATGATGCTCCTGTTATCGATATTACGACAATTATTGGACTTATTACTCCTATTATTATCAACCAAACTTTTATTATTGCCATATTATGCTGCTATTATCGATAGAACAATAATTATTGTACTTATTACTCTTATTATTATCAATATAACTTGTAATATTACCAATATTATGCTGCTATTAACGATAGAACGATAGTTATTGTATTTATTACTCTCATTATTAGCAGTCTAACCCATATTATTAACCATATGATGCTCCTGTTATCGATAGTACGATAATTATTGTACTTATTACTCTTATTATTATCAATATAACTTGTAATATTACCAATATTATCCTGCTATTAACGATAGAACGATAATTATTGTATTTATTACTCTCATTATTAGCAGTCTAACTCATAGTATTAGTCATATGATGCTCCTGTTATCGATACAACGATAATTATTGTACTTATTACTCTTATTATTATCAATATAACTTATATTACTACCAATACTATGCTGCTATTATCGATAGACCGATAATTATTGTACATATTACTCCTATTATCATCAATCAAACTTATATTATTGGCCATATTATGCTGCCATTATCGAGAGAACTATAATTATTGTACTTATTATTCTCATTCTTATCAATGTAACTCATATTATTAACCATATGATGCTCCTGTTATCGATATTACGACAATTATTGGACTTATTACTCCTATTATTATCAACCAAACTTTTATTATTGGCCATATTATGCTGCTATTATCGATAGAACTATAATTATTGTACTTATTACTCTCGGTATTAGCAGTCTAACCCATATTATTAACCATATGATGCTCCTGTTATCCATAGTACGATAATTATTGTACTTATTACTATTATTATTATCAATATAACTTATATTACTACTAATACTATGCTGCTATTATCGATAGAACGAGAATTATTGTACTTATTACTGTTGTTATTATACATATAACCCAAATTATCAACCAATTTATGCTCCTGTTATCGATAGTACGACAATTATTGTACTTATTACTCTTATTATTATCAATATAACTCCATTTAATAACCATATTATGCTCCTATTATCGATAGAACAATAATTATTGTACTTATTACTCTTATTATTATCAATATAACTTGTATTATTACCAATACTATGCTGCTATTATCGATCGAACGATAATTATTGTACTTATTACTGTTGTTATTATACATATAACCCAAATTATCAACCAATTTATGCTCCTATTATCGATAGTACGATAATTATTTTACTTATTACTCTCATTATTAGCAGTCTAACCCATATTATTAACCATATGATGCTCCTGTTATCGATACAACGATAATTATTGTACTTATTACTCTTATTATTATCAATATAACTTATATTACTACCAATACTATGCTGCTATTATCAATAGACCGATAATTATTGTACATATTACTCCTATTATCATCAATCAAACTTATATTATTTGCCATATTATGCTGCTATTATCGATAGAACTATAATTATTGTACTTATTATTCTCATTCTTATCAATGTAACTCATATTATTAACCATATGATGCTCCTGTTATCGATATTACGACAATTATTGGACTTATTACTCCTATTATTATCAATCAAACTTATATTATTGGCCATATTATGCTGCTATTATCGATAGAACTATAATTATTGTTCTTATTATTCTCATTATTAGCAGTCTAACCCATATTATTAACCATATGATGCTCCTGTTATCGATAGTACGATAATTATTATACTTATTACTCTTATTATTATCAATATAACTTGTAATATTACCAATATTATGCTGCTATTAACGATAGAACGATAATTATTGTATTTATTACTCTCATTATTAGCAGTCTAACTCATATTATTAGTCATATGATGCTCCTGTTATCGATACAACGATAATTATTGTACTTATTACTCTTATTATTATCAATATAACTTATATTACTACCAATACTATGCTGCTATTATCGATATACCGATAATTATTGTACATATTACTCCTATTATCATCAATCAAACTTATATTATTGGCCATATTATGCTGCTATTATCGATAGAACTATAATTATTGTACTTATTACTCTCATTATTAGTAGTCCAACTCATATTATTAGTCATATGATGCTCCTGTTATCGATACAACGATAATTATTGTACTTATTACTCTTATTATTATCAATATAACTTGTAATATTACCAATATTATGCTGCTATTAACGATAGAACGATAATTATTGCATTTATTACTCTCATTATTAGCAGTCTAACTCATATTATTAGTCATATGATGCTCCTGTTATCGATACAACGATAATTATTGTACTTATTACTCCTATTATTATCAATCAAACTTGTATTATTACCAATATTATGCTGCTATTATCGATAGAACTATAATTATTGTACTTATTACTCTCGGTATTAGCAGTCTAACCATATTATTAACCATATGATGCTCCTGTTATCGATAGTACGACAATTATTGTACTTATTGCTCTTATTATTATCAATATAACTCCATTTAATAACCACATTATGCTCCTATAATCGATAGAACGATTATTATTGTACTTATTACTCTTACTATTATCAATATAGCTTATATTACTACCAATACTATGCTGCTATTATCGATAGACCGATAATTATTGTACATATTACTCCTATTATCATCAATCAAACTTATATTATTGGCCATATTATGCTGCTATTATCGATAGAACTATAATTATTGTACTTATTACTCTCATTATTAGCAGTCTAACCCATATTATTAACCATATGATGCTCCTGTTATCGATAGTACGACAATTATTGTACTTATTACTCTTATTATTATCAATATAACTCCATTTAATAACCATATTATGCTCCTATTATCGATAGAACGATAATTATTGTACTTATTACTCTTATTATTATCAATATAACTTATATTACGACCAATACTATGCTGCTATTATCGATAGACCGATAATTATTGTACATATTACTCCTATTATCATCAATCAAACATATATTATTTGCCATATTATGCTGCCATTATCGATAGAACTATAATTATTGTACTTATTATTCTCATTCTTATCAATGTAACTCATATTATTAACCATATGATGCTCCTGTTATCGATAGTACGATAATTATTGTACTTATTACTCTTATTATTATCAATCAAACTTGTATTATTACCAATATTATACTGCTATTATCGATAGAACGATAATTATTGTACTTATTACTCTTATTATTATCAATATAACTAATATTACTACCAATACTATGCTGCTATTATCGATAGACCGATAATTATTGTACATATTACTCCTATTATCATCAATCACGCTTATATTATTTGCCATATTATGCTGCTATTATCGATAGAACTATAATTATTGTACTTATTATTCTCATTCTTATCAATGTAACTCATATTATTAACCATATGATGCTAATGTTATCGATATTACGACAATTATTGGACTTATTACTCCTATTATTATCAGTCAAACTTATATTATTGGCCATATTATGCTGCTATTATCGATAGAACTATAATTATTGTACTTATTACTCTCATTATTAGCAGTGTAACCCATATTATTAACCATATGATGCTCCTGTTATCGATAGTACGATAATTATTGTACTTATTACTCTTATTATTATCAATATAACTTGTAATATTACCAATATTATGCTGCTATTAAGGATAGAACGATAATTATTGTATTTATTACTCTCATTATTAGCAGTCTAACTCATATTATTAGTCATATGATGCTATTGTTATCGATACAACGATAATTATTGTACATATTACTCTTATTATTATCAATATAACTTATATTACTACCAACACAATGCTGCTATTATCGATAGACCGATAATTATTGTACATATTACTCCTATTATCATCAATCAAACTTATATTATTGGCCATATTATGCGGCTATTATCGATAGAACTATAATTATTTTACTTATTATTCTCAATCTTATCAATGTAACTCATATTATTTAACATATGATGCTCCTGTTATCGATATTACGACAATTATTGGACTTATTGCTCTTATTATTATCAATATAACTCCATTTAATAACCACATTATGCTCCTATAATCGATAGAACGATAATTATTGTACTTATTACTCTTATTATTATCAATATAGCTTATATTACTACCAATACTATGCTGCTATTATCGATAGACCGATAATTATTGTACATATTACTCCTATTATCATCAATCAAACTTATATTATTGGCCATATTATGCTACTATTATCGATAGAACTATAATTATTGTACTTATTACTCTCATTATTAGCAGTCTAACCCATATTATTAACCATATGATGCTCCTGTTATCGATAGTACGCCAATTATTGTACTTATTACTCTTTTATTATCAATATAACTCCATTTAATAACCATATTATGCTCCTATTATCGATAAAACGATAATTATTGTACTTATTACTCTTATTATTATCAATATAACTTATATTACGACCAATACTATGCTGCTATTATCGATAGACCGATAATTATTGTACATATTACTCCTATTATCATCAATCAAACTTATATTATTTGCCATATTATGCTGCCATTATCGATAGAACTATAATTATTGTACTTATTATTCTCATTCTTATCAATGTAACTCATATTATTAACCATATGATGCTCCTGTTATCGATATTACGACAATTATTGGACTTATTACTCCTATTATTATCAATCAAACTTATATTATTGGCCATATTATGCTGCTATTATCGATAGAACTATAATTATTGTACTTATTACTCTCATTATTAGCAGTCTAACCCATATTATTAACCATATGATGCTCCTGTTATCGATAGTACGACAATTATTGTACTTATTACTCTTATTATTATCAATATAACTCCATTTATAACCATATTATGCTCCTATTATCGATAGAACGATAATTATTGTACTTATTACTCTTATTATTATCAATATAACTTATATTACTACCAATACTATGCTGCTATTATCGATAGACCGATAATTATTGTACATATTACTCCTACTTTCATCAATCACACTTATATTATTTGCCATATTATGCTGCTATTATCGATAGAACTATAATTATTGCACTTATTATTCTCATTCTTATCAATGTAACTCATATTATTAACCATATGATGCTCCTGTTATCGATATTACGACAATTATTGGACTTATTACTCCTATTATTATCAATCAAACTTATATTATTGGCCATATTATGCTGCTATTATCGATAGAACTATAATTATTGTACTTATTACTCTCATTATTAGCAGTCTAACCCATATTATTAACCATATGGTGCTCCTGTTATCGATAGTACGATAATTATTGTACTTATTACTATTATTATTATCAATATAACTTATATTACTACCAATACTATGCTGCTATAATCGATAGAACGAGAATTATTGTATTTATTACTCTCATTATTAGCAATCTAACTCATATTATTAGTCATATGATGCTCCTGTTATCGATATTACGACAATTATTGGACTTATTACTCCTATTATTATCAATCAAACTTATATTATTGGCCATATTATGCTGCTATTATCGATAGATCTATAATTATTGTACTTATTACTCTCATTATTAGCAGTCTAACCCATATTATTAACCATATGATGCTCCTGTTATCGATAGTACGATAATTATTGTACTTATTACTCTTATTATTATCAATATAACTTGTAATATTACCAATATTATGCTGCTATTAACGATAGAACGATAATTATTGTATTTATTACTCTCATTATTAGCAGTCTAACTCATATTATTAGTCATATGATGCTATTGTTATCGATACAACGATAATTATTGTACATATTACTCTTATTATTATCAATATAACTTATATTACTACCAATACAATGCTGCTATTATCGATAGACCGATAATTATTGTACATATTACTCCTATTATCATCAATCAAACTTATATTATTGGCCATATTATGCGGCTATTATCGATAGAACTATAATTATTTTACTTATTATTCTCAATCTTATCAATGTAACTCATATTATTTAACATATGATGCTCCTGTTATCGATAGTACGACAATTATTGGACTTATTGCTCTTATTATTATCAATATAACTCCATTTAATAACCACATTATGCTCCTATAATCGATAGAACGATAATTATTGTACTTATTACTCTTATTATTATCAATATAGCTTATATTACTACCAATACTATGCTGCTATTATCGATAGACCGATAATTATTGTACATATTACTCCTATTATCATCAATCAAACTTATATTATTGGCCATATTATGCTGCTATTATCGATAGAACTATAATTATTGTACTTATTACTCTCATTATTAGCAGTCTAACCCATATTATTAACCATATGATGCTCCTGTTATCGATAGTACGACAATTATTGTACTTATTACTCTTATTATTATCAATATAACTCCATTTAATAACCATATTATGCTCCTATTATCGATAAAACGATAATTATTGTACTTATTACTCTTATTATTATCAATATAACTTATATTACTACCAATACTATGCTGCTATTATCTATAGACCGATAATTATTGTACATATTACTCCTATTATCATCAATCAAACTTATATTATTGGACATATGATGCTCCTGTTATCGATAGTACGACAATTATTGTACTTATTGCTCTTATTATTATCAATATAACTCCATTTAATAACCACATTATGCTCCTATAATCGATAGAACGATAATTATTGTACTTATTACTCTTATTATTATCAATATAGCTTATATTACTACCAATACTATGCTGCTATTATCGATAGACCGATAATTATTGTACATATTACTCCTATTATCATCAATCAAACTTATATTATTGGCCATATTATGCTGCTATTATCGATAGAACTATAATTATTGTACTTATTACTCTCATTATTAGCAGTCTAACCCATATTATTAACCATATGATGCTACTGTTATCGATAGTACGATAATTATTGTACTTATTACTCTTATTATTATCAATATAACTTGTAATATTACCAATATTATTCTGCTATTAACGATAGAACGATAGTTATTGTATTTATTACTCTCATTATTAGCAGTCCAACCCATATTATTAACCATATGATGCTCCTGTTATCGATAGTACGATAATTATTGTACTCATTAC
>NW_027474192.1:0-71130 GCF_050947335.1 Megachile rotundata | reverse complement strand
GATTATGATTGTACGATTGTGATTGTATGATTGCGATTGTATGATTGTGATTGTATGATTGTGATTGTATGATTGTGATTGTATGATTGTGATTGTATGATTGTGACTGTATGATTGTGGTTGTATGATTGTGATTGTCTGATTGCGATTGTATGATTGTGATAGTATGATTGTGATTGTATGACTGTGATTGTATGATTGTGATTGTATGATTGTGATTGTATGATTGTGATTGTATGATTGTATTTGGGAGATTGTATTTTGGAGATTGTAATTGTATGATTGCGATTGTATGATTGCGATTGTATGATTGCGATTGTATGATTGCGATTGTATGATTGCGATTGTATGACTGTGATTGTATGATTGCGATTGTGCGAATGTGATTGTACGATTGTGATTGTACGATTGTGATTGTATGATTATGATTGTATGATTATGATTGTATGATTGTGATTGCATGATTGTGATTGTATGATTGTGATAGTATGATTGTGATTGTATGACTGTGATTGTATGACTGTGATTGTATGATTGTGATTGTACGATTGTCATTGTATGATTATGATTGTATGATTGTGATTGCATGATTGTGATTGTATGATTGAGATTGCATGATTTTGTATGTATGATTGTGATTGTATGATTGTGATTGTATGATTGTGATTGTATGATTGTGATTGTATGATTGTGATTGTATGATTGTGATTGTATGATTGTGATTGTATGACTGTGATTGTATGATTGTGATTGTGCGATTGTGATTGTACGATTGTGATTGTACGATTGTGATTGTATGATTGTGATTGTATGATTATGATGGAATGATTGTGATTGCATGATTGTGATTGTATGATTGTGATTGTATGATTGCGATTGTATGGTTGCGATTGTATGATTGTGATTGTATGATTGTGATAGTATGATTGTGATAGTATGACTGTGATTGTATGACTGTGATTGTATGATTGTGACTGTATGATTGTGATTGTCTGATTGTGGTTGTATGATTGTGATTGTATGATGGTGATTGTATGATTGTCATTGTATGATTATCATTGTATGATTGTGATTGCATGATTGCGATTGTATGATTGAGATTGCATGATTTTGTATGTATGATTGTGATTATATGATTGTGATAGTATGATTGTGATTGTAAGATTGTGATTGCATGATTGTCATTGTATGATTATGGTTGTATGATTGTGATTGCATGATTGTGATTGTATGATTGTGATTGCATGATTTTGAATGTATGATTGTGATTGTATGATTGTGATTGTATGTCTGTGATTGTATGATTGTGATTGTATGATTGTGATTGTATGATTGTGATTGTATGATTGTGATTGCATGATTGTAATTGTATGATTATGATTGTACGATTGTGATTGTACGATTATGATTGTACGATTGTGATTGTACGATTGTGATTGTACGATTGTGATTGTACGATTGTGATTGTATGATTGTGATTGTATGATTGTGATTGTATGATTGTGATTGTATGATTGTGATTGTGATTGTGACTGTATGATTAGGATTGTATGATTGTGATAGTATGATTGTGATTGTATGACTGTGATTGTATGATTGTGATTGTATGATTGTATTTGGGAGATTGTATTTTGGAGATTGTAATTGTATGATTGCGATTGTATGATTGTGATTGTATGATTGTGATTGTATGATTGTGATTGTATGATTGTGATTGTATGATTGTAATTGTATGATTATGATTGTACGATTGTGATTGTACGATTATGATTTTACGATTGTGATTGTACGATTGTGATTGTACGATTGTGATTGTATGATTGTGATTGTATGATTGTGATTGTATGATTGTGATTGTATGATTGTGATTGTATGATTGTGATTGTATGATTGTGACTGTATGATTGTGGTTGTATGATTGTGATTGTCTGATTGCGATTGTATGATTGTGATAGTATGATTGTGATTGTATGACTGTGATTGTATGATTGTGATTGTATGATTGTGATTGTATGATTGTGATTGTATGATTGTATTTGGGAGATTGTATTTTGGAGATTGTAATTGTATGATTGCGATTGTATTATTGCGATTGTATGATTGCGATTGTATGATTGCGATTGTATGATTGCGATTGTATGATTGTGATTGTATGATTGTGATTGTATGATTGTGATTGTATGACTGTGATTGTATGATTATGATGGAACGATTGTAATTGTATGATTGTGATTGTATGATTGTGATTGTATGATTGTGATTGTATTATTGTAATTGTAAGATTATGATTGTATGATTGTGATTGTATGATTGTGATGGTATGATAACGATTGTATGTGTGTGATTGTATGATTGCGATTGTATGATTGTGATTGTATGATTATGATTGTATGATTGTGATTGTGTGATTGTGATTGTATGATTATGATTGTATGGTTGTGACTATATGATTGTGATGGTATGATTGCGATTGTATGATTGCGATCGTATGATTGTGATTGTATGATTATGATTGTACGATTGTGATTGTATGATTGCGATTGTATGATTGTGATTGTATGATTGTGATTGTATGATTGTGATTGTATGATTGTGATTGTATGATTGTGACTGTATGATTGTGGTTGTATGATTGTGATTGTCTGATTGCGATTGTATGATTGTGATAGTATGATTGTGATTGTATGACTGTGATTGTATGATTGTGATTGTATGATTGTGATTGTATGATTGTATTTGGGAGATTGTATTTTGGAGATTGTAATTGTATGATTGCGATTGTATGATTGCGATTGTATGATTGCGATTGTATGATTGCGATTGTATGATTGCGATTGTATGATTGTGATTGTATGATTGTGATTGTATGATTGTGATTGTATGATTGTGATTGTATGATTGTGATTGTATGATTGTGATTGTATGATTGTGATTGTATGATTGTAATTGTATGATTATGATTGTACGATTGTGATTGTACGATTATGATTGTACGATTGTGATTGTACGATTGTGATTGTACGATTGTGATTGTACGATTGTGATTGTATGATTGTGATTGTATGATTGTGTTTGTATGATTGTGATTGTATGATTGTAATTGTATGATTATGATTGTATGATTGTGATTGTATGATTGTGATTGTATGACTGTGATTGTATGATTGTGATTGTATGATTGTGATAGTATGATTGTGACTGTATGATTGTGATAGTATGATTGTGATTGTATGACTGTGATTGTATGATTGTGATTGTATGATTGTGATTGTATGATTGTGATTTTATGATTGTATTTGGGAGATTGGATTTTGGAGATTGTAATTGTATGATTGCGATTGTATGATTGTGATTGTATGATTGTGATAATATGATTGTGACTGTATGATTGTTATTGTATGATTGTGATTGTGTGATTTTGATAGCATGATTGTATTTGGGAGATTGTATTTTGGAGATTGTAATTGTATGATTGCGATTGTATGATTGTGATTGTATGATTGTGATTGTATGATTGTGATTGTATGATTGTGATTGTATGATTGTGATTGTATGATTAGGATTGTATGATTGTGATAGTATGATTGTGATTGTATGATTGTGATTGTATGATTGTGATTGTATGATTGTAATTGTATGATTGTGATTGTATGATTGTGATTGTATGATTGTGATTGTATGATTGTGATTGTATGATTGTGATAGTATGATTGTGATTGTATGATTGTGATTGTATGACTGTGATTGAATGATTGTGATTGTGCGAATGTGATTGTACGATTGTGATTGTACGATTGTGATTGTATGATTATGATTGTATGATTATGATTGTATGATTGTGATTGCATGATTGTGATTGTATGATTGTGATAGTATGATTGTGATTGTATGACTGTGATTGTATGACTGTGATTGTATGATTGTGATTGTACGATTGTCATTGTATGATTATGATTGTATGATTGTGATTGCATGATTGTGATTGTATGATTGAGATTGCATGATTTTGTATGTATGATTGTGATTGTATGATTGTGATTGTATGATTGTGATTGTATGATTGTGATTGTATGACTGTGATTGTATGATTGTGATTGTGCGATTGTGATTGTACGATTGTGATTGTACGATTGTGATTGTATGATTGTGATTGTATGATTATGATGGAATGATTGTGATTGCATGATTGTGATTGTATGATTGTGATTGTATGATTGCGATTGTATGATTGCGATTGTATGATTGTGATTGTATGATTGTGATAGTATGATTGTGATAGTATGACTGTGATTGTATGACTGTGATTGTATGATTGTGACTGTATGATTGTGATTGTCTGATTGTGGTTGTATGATTGTGATTGTATGATGGTGATTGTACGATTGTCATTGTATGATTATCATTGTATGATTGTGATTGCATGATTGCGATTGTATGATTGAGATTGCATGATTTTGTATGTATGATTGTGATTATATGATTGTGATAGTATGATTGTGATTGTAAGATTGTGATTGCATGATTGTCATTGTATGATTATGGTTGTATGATAGTGATTGCATGATTGTGATTGTATGATTGTGATTGCATGATTTTGAATGTATGATTGTGATTGTATGATTGTGATTGTATGACTGTGATTGTATGATTGTGATTGTATGATTGTGATTGTATGATTGTGATTGTATGATTGTATTTGGGAGATTGTATTTTGGAGATTGTAATTGTATGATTGTGATTATATGATTGTGATAGTATGATTGTAATTGTATGATTATGATTGTACGATTGTGATTGTACGATTATGATTGTACGATTGTGATTGTACGATTGCGATTGTACGATTGTGATTGTATGATTGTGATTGTATGATTGTGATTGTATGATTGTGATTGTATGATTGTGATTGTATGATTGTGATTGTATGATTGTGATTGTATGATTGTGATTGTATGATTGTGACTGTATGATTGTGGTTGTATGATTGTGATTGTCTGATTGCGATTGTATGATTGTGATAGTATGATTGTGATTGTATGACTGTGATTGTATGATTGTGATTGTATGATTGTGATTGTATGATTGTGATTGTATGATTGTATTTGGGAGATTGTATTTTGGAGATTGTAATTGTATGATTGCGATTGTATGATTGCGATTGTATGATTGCGATTGTATGATTGCGATTGTATGATTGTGATTGTATGATTGTGATTGTATGATTGTGATTGTATGACTGTGATTGTATGATTATGATGGAATGATTGTGATTGTATGATTCTGATTGTATGATTGTGATTGTATGATTGTGATTGTATGATTGTGATTGTATTATTGTAATTGTAAGATTATGATTGTATGATTGTGATTGTATGATTGTGATGGTATGATAACGATTGTATGTGTGTGATTGTATGATTGCGATTGTATGATTGTGATTGTATGATTATGATTGTATGATTGTGATTGTGTGATTGTGATTGTATGATTATGATTGTATGGTTGTGACTGTATGATTGTGATGGTATGATTGCGATTGTATGATTGCGATCGTATGATTGTGATTGTATGATTATGATTGTACGATTGTGATTGTATGATTGCGATTGTATGATTGTGATTGTATGATTGTGATTGTATGATTGTGATTGTATGATTGTGATTGTATGATTGTGACTGTATGATTGTGGTTGTATGATTGTGATTGTCTGATTGCGATTGTATGATTGTGATAGTATGATTGTGATTGTATGACTGTGATTGTATGATTGTGATTGTATGATTGTGATTGTATGATTGTGATTGTATGATTGTGATTGTATGATTGTATTTGGGAGATTGTATTTTGGAGATTGTAATTGTATGATTGCGATTGTATGATTGCGATTGTATGATTGCGATTGTATGATTGCGATTGTATGATTGCGATTGTATGATTGCGATTGTATGATTGTGATTGTATGATTGTGATTGTATGATTGTGATTGTATGATTGTGATTGTATGATTGTGATTGTATGATTGTAATTGTATGATTATGATTGTACGATTGTGATTGTACGATTATGATTGTACGATTGTGATTGTACGATTGTGATTGTACGATTGTGATTGTACGATTGTGATTGTACGATTGTGTTTGTATGATTGTGATTGTATGATTGTAATTGTATGATTATGATTGTATGATTGTGATTGTATGATTGTGATTGTATGACTGTGATTGTATGACTGTGATTGTATGATTGTGATTGTACGATTGTCATTGTATGATTATGATTGTATGATTGTGATTGCATGATTGTGATTGTATGATTGAGATTGCATGATTTTGTGTGTATGATTGTGATTGTATGATTGTGATTGTATGATTGTGATTGTATGATTGTGATTGTATGATTGTGATTGTATGACTGTGATTGTATGATTGTGATTGTGCGATTGTGATTGTACGATTGTGATTGTACGATTGTGATTGTATGATTGTGATTGTATGATTATGATGGAATGATTGTGATTGCATGATTGTGATTGTATGATTGTGATTGCATGATTTTGAATGTATGATTGTGATTGTATGATTGTGATTGTATGTCTGTGATTGTATGATTGTGATTGTATGATTGTGATTGTATGATTGTGATTGTATGATTGTGATTGTATGATTGTAATTGTATGATTATGATTGTACGATTGTGATTGTACGATTATGATTGTACGATTGTGATTGTACGATTGCGATTGTACGATTGTGATTGTATGATTGTGATTGTATGATTGTGATTGTATGATTGTGATTGTATGATTGTGATTGTATGATTGTGATTGTATGATTGTGATTGTATGATTGTGACTGTATGATTGTGGTTGTATGATTGTGATTGTCTGATTGCGATTGTATGATTGTGATAGTATGATTGTGATTGTATGACTGTGATTGTATGATTGTGATTGTATGATTGTGATTGTATGACTGTGATTGTATGATTGTGATTGTATGATTGTGATTGTATGATTGTGATTGTATGATTGTATTTGGGAGATTGGATTTTGGAGATTGTAATTGTATGATTGCGATTGTATGATTGCGATTGTATGATTGCGATTGTATGATTGCGATTGTATGATTGTGATTGTATGATTGTGATTGTATGATTGTGATTGTATGATTGTGATTGTATGATTGTGATTGTATGATTGTGATTGTATGATTGTGATTGTATGATTGTAATTGTATGATTATGATTGTACGATTGTGATTGTACGATTATGATTGTACGATTGTGATTGTACGATTGTGATTGTACGATTGTGATTGTACGATTGTGATTGTACGATTGTGTTTGTATGATTGTGATTGTATGATTGTAATTGTATGATTATGATTGTATGATTGTGATTGTATGATTGTGATTGTATGACTGTGATTGTATGATTGTGATTGTATGATTGTGATAGTATGATTGTGACTGTATGATTGTGATAGAATGATTGTGATTGTATGACTGTGATTGTATGATTGTGATTGTATGATTGTGATTGTATGATTGTGATTGTATGATTGTGATTGTATGATTGTATTTGGGAGATTGGATTTTGGAGATTGTAATTGTATGATTGCGATTGTATGATTGTGATTGTATGATTGTGATAATATGATTGTGACTGTATGATTGTTATTGTATGATTGTGATTGTGTGATTGTGATAGCATGATTGTATTTGGGAGATTGTATTTTGGAGATTGTAATTGTATGATTGCGATTGTATGATTGTGATTGTATGATTGTGATTGTATGATTGTGATTGTATGATTGTGATTGTATGATTGTGATTGTATGATTGTGATTGTATGATTGTGATTGTATGATTGTGATTGTATGATTGTAATTGCATGACTGTGATTGTATGATTGTGATTGTATGATTGTGATTGTATGATTGTGATTGTATGATTAGGATTGTATGATTGTGATAGTATGATTGTGATTGTATGATTGTGATTGTATGATTGTGATTGTATGATTGTAATTGTATGATTATGATTGTATGATTGTGATTGTATGATTGTGATTGTATGATTGTGATTGTATGATTGTGATAGTATGATTGTGATTGTATGATTGTGATTGTAGGACTGTGATTGTATGATTGTGATTGTGCGAATGTGATTGTACGATTGTGATTGTACGATTGTGATTGTATGATTATGATTGTATGATTATGATTGTATGATTGTGATTGCATGATTGTGATTGTATGATTGTGATAGTATGATTGTGATTGTATGACTGTGATTGTATGACTGTGATTGTATGATTGTGATTGTACGATTGTCATTGTATGATTATGATTGTATGATTGTGATTGCATGATTGTGATTGTATGATTGAGATTGCATGATTTTGTATGTATGATTGTGATTGTATGATTGTGATTGTATGATTGTGATTGTATGATTGTGATTGTATGACTGTGATTGTATGATTGTGATTGTATGTTGTAATTGTATGATTAGGATTATATGATTGTGATAGTATGATTGTGATTGTATGATTGTGATTGTATTTTGTGATTGTATGATTAGGATTGTATGATTGTGATAGTATGATTGTGATTGTATGATTGTGATTGTATGATTGTGATTGTATGATTGTGATTGTATGATTGTATTTGGGAGATTGTATTTCGGAGATTGTAATTGTATGATTGCGATTGTATGATTGTGATTGTATGATTGTGATTGTATTATTGTAATTGTAAGATTATGATTGTATGATTGTGATTGTATGATTGTGATGGTATGATAACGATTGTATGTGTGTGATTGTATGATTGCGATTGTATGATTGTGATTGTATGATTATGATTGTATGATTGTGATTGTGTGATTGTGATTGTATGATTATGATTGTATGGTTGTGACTGTATGATTGTGATTGTATGACTGTGATTGTATGATTGTGATTGTGCGATTGTGATTGTACGATTGTGATTGTACGATTGTGATTGTATGATTGTGATTGTATGATTATGATGGAATGATTGTGATTGCATGATTGTGATTGTATGATTGTGATTGTATGATTGCGATTGTATGATTGCGATTGTATGATTGTGATTGTATGATTGTGATTGTATGATTGTGACTGTATGATTGTGATTGTCTGATTGTGGTTGTATGATTGTGATTGTATGATGGTGATTGTATGATTGTCATTGTATGATTATCATTGTATGATTGTGATTGCATGATTGCGATTGTATGATTGAGATTGCATGATTGTGTATGTATGATTGTGATTATATGATTGTGATAGTATGATTGTGATTGTAAGATTGTGATTGCATGATTGTCATTGTATGATTATGGTTGTATGATTGTGATTGCATGATTGTGATTGTATGATTGTGATAGCATGATTGTGATTGTATGATTGTGATTGTATGACTGTGATTGTATGATTGTGATTGTATGATTGTGATTGTATGATTGTGATTGTATGATTGTGATAGTATGATTGTGATTGTATGATTGTGATTGTATGACTGTGATTGTATGATTGTGATTGTGCGATTGTGATTGTACGATTGTGATTGTACGATTGTGATTGTACGATTGTGATTGTATGATTATGATGGAATGAGTGTGATTGCATGATTGTGATTGTATGATTGTGATTGCATGGTTTTGGATGTATGATTGTGATTGTATGATTATGATGGAATGATTGTGATTGCATGATTGTGATTGTATGATTGTGATTGTATGATTGTGATTGTATGATTGTGATTGCATGATTGTGATTGCATGATTTTGGATGTATGATTGTGATTGTATGATTATGATGGAATGATTGTGATTGCATGATTGTGATTGTATGATTGTGATTGTATGATTGTGATTGTATGATTGTGATTGCATGATTGTGATTGTATGATTGTGATTGTATGATTATGATTGTATGATTGTGATTATATGATTGCGATTGTATGATTGTGATTGTATGATTGTGATTGTATGATTGTGATTGTATGATTGTGACTGTATGATTGTGGTTGTATGATTGTGTTTGTGTGATTGCGATTGTATGATTGCGATTGTATGATTGTGATTGTATGATTGTGATTGTATGATTGTGATTGTATGACTGTGATTGTATGATTGTGATTGTATGATTAGGATTGTATGATTGTGATAGTATGATTGTGATTGTATGACTGTGATTGTATGATTGTGATTGTATGATTGTGATTGTATGATTGTATTTGGGAGATTGTATTTTGGAGATTGTAATTGTATGATTGCGATTGTATGATTGTGATTGTATGATTGTGATTGTATGATTGTGATTGTATGATTGTGATTGTATGATTGTGATTGTATGATTGTGATTGTATGACTGTGATTGTATGATTGTGATTGTGCGATTGTGATTGTACGATTGTGATTGTACGATTGTGATTGTACGATTGTGATTGTACGATTATGATTGTACGATTGTGATTGTACGATTGTGATTGTACGATTGTGATTGTACGATTGTGATTGTACGATTGTGATTGTACGATTGTGATTGTATGATTGTAATTGTATGATTATGATTGTATGATTGTGATTGTATGATTGTGATTGTATGACTGTGATTGTATGATTGTGATTGTATGATGGTGATTGTATGATTGTCATTGTATGATTATCATTGTATGATTGTGATTGCATGATTGCGATTGTATGATTGAGATAGCATGATTTTGTATGTATGATTGTGATTATATGATTGTGATAGTATGATTGTGATTCTAAGATTGTGATTGCATGATTGTCATTGTATGATTATGGTTGTATGATTGTGATTGCATGATTGTGATTGTATGATTGTGATTGCATGGTTTGAATGTATGATTGTGATTGTATGATTGTGATTGTATGTCTGTGATTGTATGATTGTGATTGTATGATTGTGATTGTATGATTGTTATTGTATGATTCTGATAGTATGATTGAGATTGTATGATTGTGATTGTATGATTGTGATTGTATGATTGTGATTGTATGATTGTATTTGGGAGATTGTATTTGGGAGATTGTAATTGTATGATTGCGATTGTATGATTGAGATTGTATGATTGTGATTGTATGATTGTGATTGTATGATTGTGATAGTATGATTGTGATTGTGTGATTGTGATTGTATGACTGTGATTGTATGATTGTGATTGTATGATTGTGATTGTATGATTGTGATAGTATGATTGTGATTGTATGATTGTGATTGTATGACTGTGATTGTATGATTGTGATTGTGCGAATGTGATTGTACGATTGTGATTGTACGATTGTGATTGTATGATTATGATTGTATGATTATGATTGTATGGTTGTGATTGCATGATTGTGATTGTATGATTGTGATAGTATGATTGTGATTGTATGACTGTGATTGTATGACTGTGATTGTATGATTGTGATTGTATGATTGTCATTGTATGATTATGATTGTATGATTGTGATTGTATGATTGTGATTGTATGATTGTGATTGTATGACTGTGATTGTATGATTGTGATTGTGCGAATGTGATTGTACGATTGCGATTGTACGATTGTGATTGTACGATTATGATTGTATGATTATGATTGTATGATTGTGATTGCATGATTGTGATTGTATGATTGTGATTGTATGATTGTGATTGTATGATTGTGATTGTATGATTGTGATTGTATGACTGTGATTGTATGATTATGATGGAATGATTGTGATTGTATGAATGTGATTGTATGATTGTGATTGTATGATTGTGATTGTATTATTGTAATTGTAAGATTATGATTGTATGATTGTGATTGTATGATTGTGATGGTATGATAACGATTGTATGTGTGTGATTGTATGATTGCGATTGTATGATTGTGATTGTATGATTATGATTGTATGATTGTGATTGTATGATTGTGATTGTATGATTATGATTGTATGGTTGTGACTGTATGATTGTGATGGTATGATTGCGATTGTATGATTGCGATCGTATGATTGTGATTGTATGATTATGATTGTACGATTGTGATTGTACGATTGCGATTGTACGATTGTGATTGTATGATTGTGATTGTATGATTGTGATTGTATGATTGTGATTGTATGATTGTGACTGTATGATTGTGGTTGTATGATTGTGATTGTCTGATTGCGATTGTATGATTGTGATAGTATGATTGTGATTGTATGACTGTGATTGTATGATTGTGATTGTATGATTGTGATTGTATGATTGTGAATGTATGATTGTATTTGGGAGATTGTATTTTGGAGATTGTAATTGTATGATTGCGATTGTATGATTGCGATTGTATGATTGTGATTGTATGATTGTGATTGTATGATTGTGATTGTATGATTGTGATTGTATGATTGTGATTGTATGATTGTGATTGTATGATTCTGATTGTACGATTGTGATTGTACGATTGTGATTGTACGATTGTGATTGTACGATTGTGATTGTACGATTGTGATTGTACGATTGTGATTGTATGATTGTAATTGTATGATTATGATTGTATGATTGTGATTGTATGATTGTGATTGTATGACTGTGATTGTACGATTGTGATTGTACGATTGTGATTGTATGATTGTGATAGTATGATTGTGATTGTATGACTGTGATTGTATGACTGTGATTGTATGATTGTGATTGTATGATTGTGATTGTATGATTGTGATTGTATGATTGTAATTGTATGATTATGATTGTATGATTGTGATTGTATGATTGTGATTGTATGATTGTGATTGTATGATTGTGATTGTATGATTGCGATAGTATGATTGTGATTGTATGATTGTGATTGTATGACTGTGATTGTATGATTGTGATTGTGCGAATGTGATTGTATGATTGTGATTGCATGATTGTGATTGTATGATTGTGATAGTATGATTGTGATTGTATGACTGTGATTGTATGACTGTGATTGTATGATTGTGATTGTACGATTGTCATTGTATGATTATGATTGTATGATTGTGATTGCATGATTGTGATTGTATGATTGAGATTGCATGATTTTGTATGTATGATTGTGATTGTATGATTGTGATTGTATGATTGTGATTGTATGATTGTGATTGTATGATTGTGATTGTATGACTGTGATTGTATGATTGTGATTGTGCGATTGTGATTGTACGATTGTGATTGTACGATTGTGATTGTATGATTGTGATTGTATGATTATGATGGAATGATTGTGATTGCATGATTGTGATTGTATGATTGTGATTGTATGATTGTGATTGTATGATTGTGATTGCATGATTGTGATTGTATGATTGTGATTGTATGACTGTGATTGTATGATTGTGATTGTATGATTGTGATAGTATGATTGTGATTGTATGATTGTGATAGTATGATTGTGATTGTATGACTGTGATTGTATGATTGTGATTGTATGATTGTGATTGTATGATTGTGATTGTATGATTGTATTTTGGAGATTGGATTTTGGAGATTGCAATTGTATGATTGCGATTGTATGATTGTGATTGTATGATTGTGATAATATGATTGTGACTGTATGATTGTTATTGTATGATTGTGATGGTGTGATTGTGATTGCATGATTGTATTTGGGAGATTGTATTTTGGAGATTGTAATTGTATGATTGCGATTGTATGATTGTGATTGTATGATTGTGATTGTATGATTGTGATTGTATGATTGTGATTGTATGATTGTGATTGTATGATTGTGATTGTATGATTGTAATTGCATGACTGTGATTGTATGATTGTGATTGTATGATTGTGATTGTATGATTGTGATTGTATGATTGTGATTGTATGATTGTAATTGTATGATTATGATTGTATGATTGTGATTGTATGATTGTGATTGTATGATTGTGATTGTATGATTGTGATTGTATGATGGTGATAGTATGATTGTGATTGTATGATTGTGATTGTATGACTGTGATTGTATGATTGTGATTGTGCGAATGTGATTGTACGATTGTGATTGTACGATTGTGATTGTATGATTATGATTGTATGATTATGATTGTATGATTGTGATTGCATGATTGTGATTGCATGATTGTGATAGTATGATTGTGATTGTATGACTGTGATTGTATGACTGTGATTGTATGATTGTGATTGTACGATTGTCATTGTATGATTATGATTGTATGATTGTGATTGCATGATTGTGATTGTATGATTGAGATTGCATGATTTTGTATGTATGATTGTGATTGTATGATTGTGATTGTATGATTGTGATTGTATGATTGTGATTGTATGACTGTGATTGTATGATTGTGATTGTGCGATTGTGATTGTACGATTGTGATTGTACGATTGTGATTGTATGATTGTGATTGTATGATTATGATGGAATGATTGTGATTGCATGATTGTGATTGTATGATTGTGATTGTATGATTGTGATTGTATGATTGTGATTGCATGATTGTGATTGTATGATTGTGATTGTATGATTGTGATTGTATGATTGTGATTGTATGATTGTAATTGTATGATTATGATTGTACGATTGTGATTGTACGATTATGATTGTACGATTGTGATTGTACGATTGTGATTGTACGATTGTGATTGTATGATTGTGATTGTATGATTGTGATTGTATGATTGTGATTGTATGATTGTAATTGTATGATTATGATTGTATGATTGTGATTGTATGATTGTGATTGTATGATTGTGATTGTATTATTGTAATTGTAAGATTATGATTGTATGATTGTGATTGTATGATTGTGATGGTATGATAACGATTGTATGTGTGTGATTGTATGATTGCGATTGTATGATTGTGATTGTATGATTATGATTGTATGATTGTGATTGTGTGATTGTGATTGTATGATTATGATTGTATGGTTGTGACTGTATGATTGTGATGGTATGATTGCGATTGTATGATTGCGATCGTATGATTGTGATTGTATGATTATGATTGTACGATTGTGATTGTATGATTGCGATTGTATGATTGTGATTGTATGATTGTGATTGTATGATTGTGATTGTATGATTGTGATTGTATGATTGTGACTGTATGATTGTGGTTGTATGATTGTGATTGTCTGATTGCGATTGTATGATTGTGATAGTATGATTGTGATTGTATGACTGTGATTGTATGATTGTGATTGTATGATTGTGATTGTATGATTGTGATTGTATGATTGTATTTGGGAGATTGTATTTTGGAGATTGTATTTTGGAGATTGTAATTGTATGATTGCGATTGTATGATTGCGATTGTATGATTGCGATTGTATGATTGCGATTGTATGATTGTGATTGTATGATTGTGATTGTATGATTGTGATTGTATGATTGTGATTGTATGATTGTGATTGTATGATTGTGATTGTATGATTGTGATTGTATGATTGTGATTGTATGATTGTGATTGTATGATTGTGATTGTATGATTGTGATTGTATGATTGTAATTGTATGATTATGATTGTATGATTGTGATTGTATGATTGTGATTGTATGACTGTGATTGTATGATTGTGATTGTATGATTGTAATAGTATGATTGTGACTGTATGATTGTGATAGTATGATTGTGATTGTATGACTGTGATTGTATGATTGTGATTGTATGATTGTGATTGTATGATTGTGATTGTATGATTGTATTTGGGAGATTGGATTTTGGTGATTGTAATTGTATGATTGCGATTGTATGATTGTGATTGTATGATTGTGATAATATGATTGTGACTGTATGATTGTTATTGTATGATTGTGATTGTGTGATTGTGATTGTATGATTGTATTTGGGAGATTGGATTTTGGAGATTGTAATTGTATGATTGCGATTGTATGATTGTGATTGTATGATTGTGATAATATGATTGTGACTGTATGATTGTTATTGTATGATTGTGATTGTGTGATTGTGATAGCATGATTGTATTTGGGAGATTGTATTTTGGAGATTGTAATTGTATGATTGCGATTGTATGATTGTGATTGTATGATTGTGATTGTATGATTGTGATTGTATGATTGTGATTGTATGATTGTGATTGTATGATTGTGATTGTATGATTGTGATTGTATGATTGTGATTGTATGATTGTAATTGCATGACTGTGATTGTATGATTGTGATTGTATGATTGTGATTGTATGATTAGGATTGTATGATTGTGATAGTATGATTGTGATTGTATGATTGTGATTGTATGATTGTGATTGTATGATTGTAATTGTATGATTATGATTGTATGATTGTGATTGTATGATTGTGATTGTATGATTGTGATTGTATGATTGTGATAGTATGATTGTGATTGTATGATTGTGATTGTATGACTGTGATTGTATGATTGTGATTGTGCGAATGTGATTGTACGATTGTGATTGTACGATTGTGATTGTATGATTATGATTGTATGATTATGATTGTATGATTGTGATTGCATGATTGTGATTGTATGATTGTGATAGTATGATTGTGATTGTATGACTGTGATTGTATGACTGTGATTGTATGATTGCGATTGTACGATTGTCATTGTATGATTATGATTGTATGATTGTGATTGCATGATTGTGATTGTATGATTGAGATTGCATGATTTTGTATGTATGATTGTGATTGTATGATTGTGATTGTATGATTGTGATTGTATGATTGTGATTGTATGACTGTGATTTTATGATTGTGACAGTGCGATTGTGATTGTACGATTGTGATTGTACGATTGTGATTGTATGATTGTGATTGTATGATTATGATGGAATGATTGTGATTGCATGATTGTGATTGTATGATTGTGATTGTATGATTGTGATTGTATGATTGTGATTGCATGATTGTGATTGTATGATTGTGATTGTATGATTGTGATTGTATGATTGTGATTGTATGATTGTAATTGTATGATTATGATTGTACGATTGTGATTGTACGATTATGATTGTACGATTGTGATTGTACGATTGTGATTGTACGACTGTGATTGTATGATTGTGATTGTATGATTGTGATTGTATGATTGTGATTGTATGATTGTAATTGTATGATTATGATTGTATGATTGTGATTGTATGATTGTGATTGTATGACTGTGATTGTATGATTGTGATTGTATGATTGTGATAGTATGATTGTGATTGTATGATTGTGATAGTATGATTGTGATTGTATGACTGTGATTGTATGATTGTGATTGTATGATTGTGACTGTATGATTGTGGTTGTATGATTGTGATTGTCTGATTGCGATTGTATGATTGTGATAGTATGATTGTGATTGTATGACTGTGATTGTATGATTGTGATTGTATGATCGTGATTGTATGATTGTATTTGGGAGATTGTATTTTGGAGATTGTAATTGTATGATTGCGATTGTATGATTGCGATTGTATGATTGCGATTGTATGATTGCGATTGTATGATTGCGATTGTATGATTGTGATTGTATGATTGTGATTGTATGATTGTGATTGTATGATTGTGATTGTATGATTGTGATTGTATGATTGTGATTGTATGATTGTGATTGTATGATTGTCATTGTATGACTGTGATTGTATGATTGTGATTGTATGATTGTGATAGTATGATTGTGATTGTATGATTGTGATAGTATGATTGTGATTGTATGACTGTGATTGTATGATTGTATTTTGGAGATTGGATTTTGGAGATTGTAATTGTATGATTGCGATTGTATGATTGTGATTGTATGATTGTGATAATATGATTGTGACTGTATGATTGTTATTGTATGATTGTGATTGTGTGATTGTGATTGCATGATTGTATTTGGGAGATTGTATTTTGGAGATTGTAATTGTATGATTGCGATTGTATGATTGTGATTGTATGATTGTGATTGTATGATTGTGATTGTATGATTGTGATTGTATGATTGTGATTGTATGATTGTGATTGTATGATTGTAATTGCATGACTGTGATTGTATGATTGTGATTGTATGATTGTGATTGTATGATTAGGATTGTATGATTGTGATAGTATGATTGTGATTGTATGATTGTGATTGTATGATTGTGATTGTATGATTGTAATTGTATGATTATGATTGTATGATTGTGATTGTATGATTGTGATTGTATGATTGTGATTGTATGATTGTGATTGTATGATGGTGATAGTATGATTGTGATTGTATGATTGTGATTGTATGACTGTGATTGTATGATTGTGATTGTGCGAATGTGATTGTACGATTGTGATTGTACGATTGTGATTGTATGATTATGATTGTATGATTATGATTGTATGATTGTGATTGCATGATTGTGATTGTATGATTGTGATAGTATGATTGTGATTGTATGACTGTGATTGTATGACTGTGATTGTATGATTGTGATTGTACGATTGTCATTGTATGATTATGATTGTATGATTGTGATTGCATGATTGTGATTGTATGATTGAGATTGCATGATTTTGTATGTATGATTGTGATTGTATGATTGTGATTGTATGATTGTGATTGTATGATTGTGATTGTATGACTGTGATTGTATGATTGTGATTGTGCGATTGTGATTGTACGATTGTGATTGTACGATTGTGATTGTATGATTGTGATTGTATGATTATGATGGAATGATTGTGACTGCATGATTGTGATTGTATGATTGTGATTGTATGATTGTGATTGTATGATTGTGATTGCATGATTGTGATTGTATGATTGTGATTGTATGATTGTGATTGTATGATTGTGATTGTATGATTGTAATTGTATGATTATGATTGTACGATTGTGATTGTACGATTATGATTGTACGATTGTGATTGTACGATTGTGATTGTACGATTGTGATTGTACGATTGTGATTGTACGATTGTGATTGTATGATTGTGATTGTATGATTGTAATTGTATGATTATGATTGTATGATTGTGATTGTATGATTGTGATTGTATGACTGTGATTGTATGATTGTGATTGTATGATTGTGATAGTATGATTGTGATTGTATGATTGTGATAGTATGATTGTGATTGTATGACTGTGATTGTATGATTGTGATTGTATGATTGTGACTGTATGATTGTGGTTGTATGATTGTGATTGTCTGATTGCGATTGTATGATTGTGATAGTATGATTGTGATTGTATGACTGTGATTGTATGATTGTGATTGTATGATTGTGATTGTATGATTGTATTTGGGAGATTGTATTTTGGAGATTGTAATTGTATGATTGCGATTGTATGATTGCGATTGTATGATTGCGATTGTATGATTGCGATTGTATGATTGCGATTGTATGATTGCGATTGTATGATTGTGATTGTATGATTGTGATTGTATGATTGTGATTGTATGATTGTGATTGTATGATTGTGATTGTATGATTGTGATTGTATGATTGTGATTGTATGATTGTAATTGTATGACTGTGATTGTATGATTGTGATTGTATGATTGTGATAGTATGATTGTGATTGTATGATTGTGATAGTATGATTGTGATTGTATGACTGTGATTGTATGATTGTATTTTGGAGATTGGATTTTGGAGATTGTAATTGTATGATTGCGATTGTATGATTGTGATTGTATGATTGTGATAATATGATTGTGACTGTATGATCGTTATTGTATGATTGTGATTGTGTGATTGTGATTGCATGATTGTATTTGGGAGATTGTATTTTGGAGATTGTAATTGTATGATTGCGATTGTATGATTGTGATTGTATGATTGTGATTGTATGATTGTGATTGTATGATTGTGATTGTATGATTGTGATTGTATGATTGTGATTGTATGATTGTAATTGCATGACTGTGATTGTATGATTGTGATTGTATGATTGTGATTGTATGATTAGGATTGTATGATTGTGATAGTATGATTGTGATTGTATGATTGTGATTGTATGATTGTGATTGTATGATTGCAATTGTGTGATTATGATTGTATGATTGTGATTGTATGATTGTGATTGTATGATTGTGATTGAATGATTGTGATTGTATGATTGTGATAGTATGATTGTGATTGTATGATTGTGATTGTATGACTGTGATTGTATGATTGTGATTGTGCGAATGTGATTGTACGATTGTGATTGTACGATTGTGATTGTACGATTATGATTGTATGATTATGATTGTATGATTGTGATTGCATGATTGTGATTGTATGATTGTGATAGTATGATTGTGATTGTATGACTGTGATTGTATGACTGTGATTGTATGATTGTGATTGTACGATTGTCATTGTATGATTATCATTGTATGATTGTGATTGCATGATTGTGATTGTATGATTGAGATTGCATGATTTTGTATGTATGATTGTGATTGTATGATTGTGATTGTATGATTGTGATTGTATGATTGTGATTGTATGACTGTGATTGTATGATTGTGATTGTGCGATTGTGATTGTACGATTGTGATTGTACGATTGTGATTGTATGATTGTGATTGTATGATTATGATGGAATGATTGTGATTGCATGATTGTGATTGTATGATTGTGATTGTATGATTGTGATTGTATGATTGTGATTGCATGATTGTGATTGTATGATTGTGATTGTATGATTGTGATTGTATGATTGTGATTGTATGATTGTAATTGTAAGATTATGATTGTATGATTGTGATTGTATGATTGTGATGGTATGATAACGATTGTATGTGTGTGATTGTATGATTGCGATTGTATGATTGTGATTGTATGATTGTGATTGTATGATTGTGATTGTATGATTGTGATTGTATGGTTGTGACTGTATGATTGTGATGGTATGATTGCGATTGTATGATTGCGATCGTATGATTGTGATTGTATGAATATGATTGTATGATTGTGATTGTATGATTGCGATTGTATGATTGTGATTGTATGATTGTGATTGTATGATTGTGATTGTATGATTGTGACTGTATGATTGTGGTTGTATGATTGTGATTGCGTGATTGTGATTGTATGATTGTGATTGTGTGATTGCGATTGTATGATTGCGATTGTATGATTGCGATTGTATGATTGTGATTGTATGATTGTGATTGTATGACTGTGATTGTATGATTGTGATTGTATGTTGTAATTGTATGATTAGGATTATATGATTGTGATAGTATGATTGTGATTGTATGATTGTGATTGTATGTTGTGATTGTATGATTAGGATTGTATGATTGTGATTGTATGACTGTGATTGTATGATTGTGATTGTATGATTGTGATAGTATGATTGTGATTGTATGATTGTGATAGTATGATTGTGATTGTATGACTGTGATTGTATGATTGTGATTGTATGATTGTGACTGTATGATTGTGGTTGTATGATTGTGATTGTCTGATTGCGATTGTATGATTGTGATAGTATGATTGTGATTGTATGACTGTGATTGTATGATTGTGATTGTATGATTGTGATTGTATGATTGTATTTGGGAGATTGTATTTTGGAGATTGTAATTGTATGATTGCGATTGTATGATTGCGATTGTATGATTGCGATTGTATGATTGCGATTGTATGATTGCGATTGTATGATTGCGATTGTATGATTGTGATTGTATGATTGTGATTGTATGATTGTGATTGTATGATTGTGATTGTATGATTGTGATTGTATGATTGTGATTGTATGATTGTGATTGTATGATTGTGATTGTATGATTGTAATTGTATGACTGTGATTGTATGATTGTGATTGTATGATTGTGATAGTATGATTGTGATTGTATGATTGTGATAGTATGATTGTGATTGTATGACTGTGATTGTATGATTGTATTTTGGAGATTGGATTTTGGAGATTGTAATTGTATGATTGCGATTGTATGATTGTAATTGCATGACTGTGATTGTATGATTGTGATTGTATGATTGTGATTGTATGATTAGGATTGTATGATTGTGATAGTATGATTGTGATTGTATGATTGTGATTGTATGATTGTGATTGTATGATTGCAATTGTGTGATTATGATTGTATGATTGTGATTGTATGATTGTGATTGTATGATTGTGATTGAATGATTGTGATTGTATGATTGTGATAGTATGATTGTGATTGTATGATTGTGATTGTATGACTGTGATTGTATGATTGTGATTGTGCGAATGTGATTGTACGATTGTGATTGTACGATTGTGATTGTACGATTATGATTGTATGATTATGATTGTATGATTGTGATTGCATGATTGTGATTGTATGATTGTGATAGTATGATTGTGATTGTATGACTGTGATTGTATGACTGTGATTGTATGATTGTGATTGTACGATTGTCATTGTATGATTATCATTGTATGATTGTGATTGCATGATTGTGATTGTATGATTGAGATTGCATGATTTTGTATGTATGATTGTGATTGTATGATTGTGATTGTATGATTGTGATTGTATGATTGTGATTGTATGACTGTGATTGTATGATTGTGATTGTGCGATTGTGATTGTACGATTGTGATTGTACGATTGTGATTGTATGATTGTGATTGTATGATTATGATGGAATGATTGTGATTGCATGATTGTGATTGTATGATTGTGATTGTATGATTGTGATTGTATGATTGTGATTGCATGATTGTGATTGTATGATTGTGATTGTATGATTGTGATTGTATGATTGTGATTGTGTGATTGCGATTGTATGATTGCGATTGTATGATTGCGATTGTATGATTGTGATTGTATGATTGTGATTGTATGACTGTGATTGTATGATTGTGATTGTATGTTGTAATTGTATGATTAGGATTATATGATTGTGATAGTATGATTGTGATTGTATGATTGTGATTGTATGTTGTGATTGTATGATTAGGATTGTATGATTGTGATAGTATGATTGTGATTGTATGATTGTGATTGTATGATTGTGATTGTATGATTGTGATTGTATGATTGTATTTGGGAGATTGTATTTCGGAGATTGTAATTGTATGATTGCGATTGTATGATTGTGATTGTATGATTGTGATTGTATGATTGTGATTGTATGATTGTGATTGTATGATTGTGATTGTATGATTGTGATTGTATGATTGTGATTGTATGATTGTAATGGTATGACTGTGATTGTATGATTGTGATTGTATGATTGTGATTGTATGATTGTGATTGTATGATTAGGATTGTATGATTGTGATTACGTGATTGTGATTGTATGATTGCGATTGTATGATTGTGATTGTATGGTTGTGATTGCATGATTGTGATTGTATGATTGTCATTGTATGATTATGATTGTATGATTGTGATTGCATGATTGTGACTGTATGATTGAGATTGTATGACTGTGATTGTATGATTGTGATTGTATGATGGTGATTGTATGATTGTCATTGTATGATTATCATTGTATGATTGTGATTGCATGATTGCGATTGTATGATTGAGATAGCATGATTTTGTATGTATGATTGTGATTATATGATTGTGATAGTATGATTGTGATTCTAAGATTGTGATTGCATGATTGTCATTGTATGATTATGGTTGTATGATTGTGATTGCATGATTGTGATTGTATGATTGTGATTGCATGGTTTGAATGTATGATTGTGATTGTATGATTGTGATTGTATGTCTGTGATTGTATGATTGTGATTGTATGATTGTGATTGTATGATTGTTATTGTATGATTCTGATAGTATGATTGAGATTGTATGATTGTGATTGTATGATTGTGATTGTATGATTGTGATTGTATGATTGTATTTGGGAGATTGTATTTGGGAGATTGTAATTGTATGATTGCGATTGTATGATTGAGATTGTATGATTGTGATTGTATGATTGTGATTGTATGATTGTGATAGTATGATTGTGATTGTGTGATTGTGATTGTATGACTGTGATTGTATGATTGTGATTGTATGATTGTGATTGTATGATTGTGATAGTATGATTGTGATTGTATGATTGTGATTGTATGACTGTGATTGTATGATTGTGATTGTGCGAATGTGATTGTACGATTGTGATTGTACGATTGTGATTGTATGATTATGATTGTATGATTATGATTGTATGGTTGTGATTGCATGATTGTGATTGTATGATTGTGATAGTATGATTGTGATTGTATGACTGTGATTGTATGACTGTGATTGTATGATTGTGATTGTATGATTGTCATTGTATGATTATGATTGTATGATTGTGATTGTATGATTGTGATTGTATGATTGTGATTGTATGACTGTGATTGTATGATTGTGATTGTGCGAATGTGATTGTACGATTGCGATTGTACGATTGTGATTGTACGATTATGATTGTATGATTATGATTGTATGATTGTGATTGCATGATTGTGATTGTATGATTGTGATTGTATGATTGTGATTGTATGATTGTGATTGTATGATTGTGATTGTATGACTGTGATTGTATGATTATGATGGAATGATTGTGATTGTATGAATGTGATTGTATGATTGTGATTGTATGATTGTGATTGTATTATTGTAATTGTAAGATTATGATTGTATGATTGTGATTGTATGATTGTGATGGTATGATAACGATTGTATGTGTGTGATTGTATGATTGCGATTGTATGATTGTGATTGTATGATTATGATTGTATGATTGTGATTGTATGATTGTGATTGTATGATTATGATTGTATGGTTGTGACTGTATGATTGTGATGGTATGATTGCGATTGTATGATTGCGATCGTATGATTGTGATTGTATGATTATGATTGTACGATTGTGATTGTACGATTGCGATTGTACGATTGTGATTGTATGATTGTGATTGTATGATTGTGATTGTATGATTGTGATTGTATGATTGTGACTGTATGATTGTGGTTGTATGATTGTGATTGTCTGATTGCGATTGTATGATTGTGATAGTATGATTGTGATTGTATGACTGTGATTGTATGATTGTGATTGTATGATTGTGATTGTATGATTGTGAATGTATGATTGTATTTGGGAGATTGTATTTTGGAGATTGTAATTGTATGATTGCGATTGTATGATTGCGATTGTATGATTGTGATTGTATGATTGTGATTGTATGATTGTGATTGTATGATTGTGATTGTATGATTGTGATTGTATGATTGTGATTGTATGATTCTGATTGTACGATTGTGATTGTACGATTGTGATTGTACGATTGTGATTGTACGATTGTGATTGTACGATTGTGATTGTACGATTGTGATTGTATGATTGTAATTGTATGATTATGATTGTATGATTGTGATTGTATGATTGTGATTGTATGACTGTGATTGTACGATTGTGATTGTACGATTGTGATTGTATGATTGTGATAGTATGATTGTGATTGTATGACTGTGATTGTATGACTGTGATTGTATGATTGTGATTGTATGATTGTGATTGTATGATTGTGATTGTATGATTGTAATTGTATGATTATGATTGTATGATTGTGATTGTATGATTGTGATTGTATGATTGTGATTGTATGATTGTGATTGTATGATTGCGATAGTATGATTGTGATTGTATGATTGTGATTGTATGACTGTGATTGTATGATTGTGATTGTGCGAATGTGATTGTATGATTGTGATTGCATGATTGTGATTGTATGATTGTGATAGTATGATTGTGATTGTATGACTGTGATTGTATGACTGTGATTGTATGATTGTGATTGTACGATTGTCATTGTATGATTATGATTGTATGATTGTGATTGCATGATTGTGATTGTATGATTGAGATTGCATGATTTTGTATGTATGATTGTGATTGTATGATTGTGATTGTATGATTGTGATTGTATGATTGTGATTGTATGATTGTGATTGTATGACTGTGATTGTATGATTGTGATTGTGCGATTGTGATTGTACGATTGTGATTGTACGATTGTGATTGTATGATTGTGATTGTATGATTATGATGGAATGATTGTGATTGCATGATTGTGATTGTATGATTGTGATTGTATGATTGTGATTGTATGATTGTGATTGCATGATTGTGATTGTATGATTGTGATTGTATGACTGTGATTGTATGATTGTGATTGTATGATTGTGATAGTATGATTGTGATTGTATGATTGTGATAGTATGATTGTGATTGTATGACTGTGATTGTATGATTGTGATTGTATGATTGTGATTGTATGATTGTGATTGTATGATTGTATTTTGGAGATTGGATTTTGGAGATTGCAATTGTATGATTGCGATTGTATGATTGTGATTGTATGATTGTGATAATATGATTGTGACTGTATGATTGTTATTGTATGATTGTGATGGTGTGATTGTGATTGCATGATTGTATTTGGGAGATTGTATTTTGGAGATTGTAATTGTATGATTGCGATTGTATGATTGTGATTGTATGATTGTGATTGTATGATTGTGATTGTATGATTGTGATTGTATGATTGTGATTGTATGATTGTGATTGTATGATTGTAATTGCATGACTGTGATTGTATGATTGTGATTGTATGATTGTGATTGTATGATTGTGATTGTATGATTGTGATTGTATGATTGTAATTGTATGATTATGATTGTATGATTGTGATTGTATGATTGTGATTGTATGATTGTGATTGTATGATTGTGATTGTATGGTGGTGATAGTATGATTGTGATTGTATGATTGTGATTGTATGACTGTGATTGTATGATTGTGATTGTGCGAATGTGATTGTACGATTGTGATTGTACGATTGTGATTGTATGATTATGATTGTATGATTATGATTGTATGATTGTGATTGCATGATTGTGATTGCATGATTGTGATAGTATGATTGTGATTGTATGACTGTGATTGTATGACTGTGATTGTATGATTGTGATTGTACGATTGTCATTGTATGATTATGATTGTATGATTGTGATTGCATGATTGTGATTGTATGATTGAGATTGCATGATTTTGTATGTATGATTGTGATTGTATGATTGTGATTGTATGATTGTGATTGTATGATTGTGATTGTATGACTGTGATTGTATGATTGTGATTGTGCGATTGTGATTGTACGATTGTGATTGTACGATTGTGATTGTATGATTGTGATTGTATGATTATGATGGAATGATTGTGATTGCATGATTGTGATTGTATGATTGTGATTGTATGATTGTGATTGTATGATTGTGATTGCATGATTGTGATTGTATGATTGTGATTGTATGATTGTGATTGTATGATTGTGATTGTATGATTGTAATTGTATGATTATGATTGTACGATTGTGATTGTACGATTATGATTGTACGATTGTGATTGTACGATTGTGATTGTACGATTGTGATTGTATGATTGTGATTGTATGATTGTGATTGTATGATTGTGATTGTATGATTGTAATTGTATGATTATGATTGTATGATTGTGATTGTATGATTGTGATTGTATGATTGTGATTGTATTATTGTAATTGTAAGATTATGATTGTATGATTGTGATTGTATGATTGTGATGGTATGATAACGATTGTATGTGTGTGATTGTATGATTGCGATTGTATGATTGTGATTGTATGATTATGATTGTATGATTGTGATTGTGTGATTGTGATTGTATGATTATGATTGTATGGTTGTGACTGTATGATTGTGATGGTATGATTGCGATTGTATGATTGCGATCGTATGATTGTGATTGTATGATTATGATTGTACGATTGTGATTGTATGATTGCGATTGTATGATTGTGATTGTATGATTGTGATTGTATGATTGTGATTGTATGATTGTGATTGTATGATTGTGACTGTATGATTGTGGTTGTATGATTGTGATTGTCTGATTGCGATTGTATGATTGTGATAGTATGATTGTGATTGTATGACTGTGATTGTATGATTGTGATTGTATGATTGTGATTGTATGATTGTGATTGTATGATTGTATTTGGGAGATTGTATTTTGGAGATTGTATTTTGGAGATTGTAATTGTATGATTGCGATTGTATGATTGCGATTGTATGATTGCGATTGTATGATTGCGATTGTATGATTGTGATTGTATGATTGTGATTGTATGATTGTGATTGTATGATTGTGATTGTATGATTGTGATTGTATGATTGTGATTGTATGATTGTGATTGTATGATTGTGATTGTATGATTGTGATTGTATGATTGTGATTGTATGATTGTGATTGTATGATTGTAATTGTATGATTATGATTGTATGATTGTGATTGTATGATTGTGATTGTATGACTGTGATTGTATGATTGTGATTGTATGATTGTAATAGTATGATTGTGACTGTATGATTGTGATAGTATGATTGTGATTGTATGACTGTGATTGTATGATTGTGATTGTATGATTGTGATTGTATGATTGTGATTGTATGATTGTATTTGGGAGATTGGATTTTGGTGATTGTAATTGTATGATTGCGATTGTATGATTGTGATTGTATGATTGTGATAATATGATTGTGACTGTATGATTGTTATTGTATGATTGTGATTGTGTGATTGTGATTGTATGATTGTATTTGGGAGATTGGATTTTGGAGATTGTAATTGTATGATTGCGATTGTATGATTGTGATTGTATGATTGTGATAATATGATTGTGACTGTATGATTGTTATTGTATGATTGTGATTGTGTGATTGTGATAGCATGATTGTATTTGGGAGATTGTATTTTGGAGATTGTAATTGTATGATTGCGATTGTATGATTGTGATTGTATGATTGTGATTGTATGATTGTGATTGTATGATTGTGATTGTATGATTGTGATTGTATGATTGTGATTGTATGATTGTGATTGTATGATTGTGATTGTATGATTGTAATTGCATGACTGTGATTGTATGATTGTGATTGTATGATTGTGATTGTATGATTAGGATTGTATGATTGTGATAGTATGATTGTGATTGTATGATTGTGATTGTATGATTGTGATTGTATGATTGTAATTGTATGATTATGATTGTATGATTGTGATTGTATGATTGTGATTGTATGATTGTGATTGTATGATTGTGATAGTATGATTGTGATTGTATGATTGTGATTGTATGACTGTGATTGTATGATTGTGATTGTGCGAATGTGATTGTACGATTGTGATTGTACGATTGTGATTGTATGATTATGATTGTATGATTATGATTGTATGATTGTGATTGCATGATTGTGATTGTATGATTGTGATAGTATGATTGTGATTGTATGACTGTGATTGTATGACTGTGATTGTATGATTGCGATTGTACGATTGTCATTGTATGATTATGATTGTATGATTGTGATTGCATGATTGTGATTGTATGATTGAGATTGCATGATTTTGTATGTATGATTGTGATTGTATGATTGTGATTGTATGATTGTGATTGTATGATTGTGATTGTATGACTGTGATTTTATGATTGTGACAGTGCGATTGTGATTGTACGATTGTGATTGTACGATTGTGATTGTATGATTGTGATTGTATGATTATGATGGAATGATTGTGATTGCATGATTGTGATTGTATGATTGTGATTGTATGATTGTGATTGTATGATTGTGATTGCATGATTGTGATTGTATGATTGTGATTGTATGATTGTGATTGTATGATTGTGATTGTATGATTGTAATTGTATGATTATGATTGTACGATTGTGATTGTACGATTATGATTGTACGATTGTGATTGTACGATTGTGATTGTACGACTGTGATTGTATGATTGTGATTGTATGATTGTGATTGTATGATTGTGATTGTATGATTGTAATTGTATGATTATGATTGTATGATTGTGATTGTATGATTGTGATTGTATGACTGTGATTGTATGATTGTGATTGTATGATTGTGATAGTATGATTGTGATTGTATGATTGTGATAGTATGATTGTGATTGTATGACTGTGATTGTATGATTGTGATTGTATGATTGTGACTGTATGATTGTGGTTGTATGATTGTGATTGTCTGATTGCGATTGTATGATTGTGATAGTATGATTGTGATTGTATGACTGTGATTGTATGATTGTGATTGTATGATCGTGATTGTATGATTGTATTTGGGAGATTGTATTTTGGAGATTGTAATTGTATGATTGCGATTGTATGATTGCGATTGTATGATTGCGATTGTATGATTGCGATTGTATGATTGCGATTGTATGATTGTGATTGTATGATTGTGATTGTATGATTGTGATTGTATGATTGTGATTGTATGATTGTGATTGTATGATTGTGATTGTATGATTGTGATTGTATGATTGTCATTGTATGACTGTGATTGTATGATTGTGATTGTATGATTGTGATAGTATGATTGTGATTGTATGATTGTGATAGTATGATTGTGATTGTATGACTGTGATTGTATGATTGTATTTTGGAGATTGGATTTTGGAGATTGTAATTGTATGATTGCGATTGTATGATTGTGATTGTATGATTGTGATAATATGATTGTGACTGTATGATTGTTATTGTATGATTGTGATTGTGTGATTGTGATTGCATGATTGTATTTGGGAGATTGTATTTTGGAGATTGTAATTGTATGATTGCGATTGTATGATTGTGATTGTATGATTGTGATTGTATGATTGTGATTGTATGATTGTGATTGTATGATTGTGATTGTATGATTGTGATTGTATGATTGTAATTGCATGACTGTGATTGTATGATTGTGATTGTATGATTGTGATTGTATGATTAGGATTGTATGATTGTGATAGTATGATTGTGATTGTATGATTGTGATTGTATGATTGTGATTGTATGATTGTAATTGTATGATTATGATTGTATGATTGTGATTGTATGATTGTGATTGTATGATTGTGATTGTATGATTGTGATTGTATGATGGTGATAGTATGATTGTGATTGTATGATTGTGATTGTATGACTGTGATTGTATGATTGTGATTGTGCGAATGTGATTGTACGATTGTGATTGTACGATTGTGATTGTATGATTATGATTGTATGATTATGATTGTATGATTGTGATTGCATGATTGTGATTGTATGATTGTGATAGTATGATTGTGATTGTATGACTGTGATTGTATGACTGTGATTGTATGATTGTGATTGTACGATTGTCATTGTATGATTATGATTGTATGATTGTGATTGCATGATTGTGATTGTATGATTGAGATTGCATGATTTTGTATGTATGATTGTGATTGTATGATTGTGATTGTATGATTGTGATTGTATGATTGTGATTGTATGACTGTGATTGTATGATTGTGATTGTGCGATTGTGATTGTACGATTGTGATTGTACGATTGTGATTGTATGATTGTGATTGTATGATTATGATGGAATGATTGTGACTGCATGATTGTGATTGTATGATTGTGATTGTATGATTGTGATTGTATGATTGTGATTGCATGATTGTGATTGTATGATTGTGATTGTATGATTGTGATTGTATGATTGTGATTGTATGATTGTAATTGTATGATTATGATTGTACGATTGTGATTGTACGATTATGATTGTACGATTGTGATTGTACGATTGTGATTGTACGATTGTGATTGTACGATTGTGATTGTACGATTGTGATTGTATGATTGTGATTGTATGATTGTAATTGTATGATTATGATTGTATGATTGTGATTGTATGATTGTGATTGTATGACTGTGATTGTATGATTGTGATTGTATGATTGTGATAGTATGATTGTGATTGTATGATTGTGATAGTATGATTGTGATTGTATGACTGTGATTGTATGATTGTGATTGTATGATTGTGACTGTATGATTGTGGTTGTATGATTGTGATTGTCTGATTGCGATTGTATGATTGTGATAGTATGATTGTGATTGTATGACTGTGATTGTATGATTGTGATTGTATGATTGTGATTGTATGATTGTATTTGGGAGATTGTATTTTGGAGATTGTAATTGTATGATTGCGATTGTATGATTGCGATTGTATGATTGCGATTGTATGATTGCGATTGTATGATTGCGATTGTATGATTGCGATTGTATGATTGTGATTGTATGATTGTGATTGTATGATTGTGATTGTATGATTGTGATTGTATGATTGTGATTGTATGATTGTGATTGTATGATTGTGATTGTATGATTGTAATTGTATGACTGTGATTGTATGATTGTGATTGTATGATTGTGATAGTATGATTGTGATTGTATGATTGTGATAGTATGATTGTGATTGTATGACTGTGATTGTATGATTGTATTTTGGAGATTGGATTTTGGAGATTGTAATTGTATGATTGCGATTGTATGATTGTGATTGTATGATTGTGATAATATGATTGTGACTGTATGATCGTTATTGTATGATTGTGATTGTGTGATTGTGATTGCATGATTGTATTTGGGAGATTGTATTTTGGAGATTGTAATTGTATGATTGCGATTGTATGATTGTGATTGTATGATTGTGATTGTATGATTGTGATTGTATGATTGTGATTGTATGATTGTGATTGTATGATTGTGATTGTATGATTGTAATTGCATGACTGTGATTGTATGATTGTGATTGTATGATTGTGATTGTATGATTAGGATTGTATGATTGTGATAGTATGATTGTGATTGTATGATTGTGATTGTATGATTGTGATTGTATGATTGCAATTGTGTGATTATGATTGTATGATTGTGATTGTATGATTGTGATTGTATGATTGTGATTGAATGATTGTGATTGTATGATTGTGATAGTATGATTGTGATTGTATGATTGTGATTGTATGACTGTGATTGTATGATTGTGATTGTGCGAATGTGATTGTACGATTGTGATTGTACGATTGTGATTGTACGATTATGATTGTATGATTATGATTGTATGATTGTGATTGCATGATTGTGATTGTATGATTGTGATAGTATGATTGTGATTGTATGACTGTGATTGTATGACTGTGATTGTATGATTGTGATTGTACGATTGTCATTGTATGATTATCATTGTATGATTGTGATTGCATGATTGTGATTGTATGATTGAGATTGCATGATTTTGTATGTATGATTGTGATTGTATGATTGTGATTGTATGATTGTGATTGTATGATTGTGATTGTATGACTGTGATTGTATGATTGTGATTGTGCGATTGTGATTGTACGATTGTGATTGTACGATTGTGATTGTATGATTGTGATTGTATGATTATGATGGAATGATTGTGATTGCATGATTGTGATTGTATGATTGTGATTGTATGATTGTGATTGTATGATTGTGATTGCATGATTGTGATTGTATGATTGTGATTGTATGATTGTGATTGTATGATTGTGATTGTATGATTGTAATTGTAAGATTATGATTGTATGATTGTGATTGTATGATTGTGATGGTATGATAACGATTGTATGTGTGTGATTGTATGATTGCGATTGTATGATTGTGATTGTATGATTGTGATTGTATGATTGTGATTGTATGATTGTGATTGTATGGTTGTGACTGTATGATTGTGATGGTATGATTGCGATTGTATGATTGCGATCGTATGATTGTGATTGTATGAATATGATTGTATGATTGTGATTGTATGATTGCGATTGTATGATTGTGATTGTATGATTGTGATTGTATGATTGTGATTGTATGATTGTGACTGTATGATTGTGGTTGTATGATTGTGATTGCGTGATTGTGATTGTATGATTGTGATTGTGTGATTGCGATTGTATGATTGCGATTGTATGATTGCGATTGTATGATTGTGATTGTATGATTGTGATTGTATGACTGTGATTGTATGATTGTGATTGTATGTTGTAATTGTATGATTAGGATTATATGATTGTGATAGTATGATTGTGATTGTATGATTGTGATTGTATGTTGTGATTGTATGATTAGGATTGTATGATTGTGATTGTATGACTGTGATTGTATGATTGTGATTGTATGATTGTGATAGTATGATTGTGATTGTATGATTGTGATAGTATGATTGTGATTGTATGACTGTGATTGTATGATTGTGATTGTATGATTGTGACTGTATGATTGTGGTTGTATGATTGTGATTGTCTGATTGCGATTGTATGATTGTGATAGTATGATTGTGATTGTATGACTGTGATTGTATGATTGTGATTGTATGATTGTGATTGTATGATTGTATTTGGGAGATTGTATTTTGGAGATTGTAATTGTATGATTGCGATTGTATGATTGCGATTGTATGATTGCGATTGTATGATTGCGATTGTATGATTGCGATTGTATGATTGCGATTGTATGATTGTGATTGTATGATTGTGATTGTATGATTGTGATTGTATGATTGTGATTGTATGATTGTGATTGTATGATTGTGATTGTATGATTGTGATTGTATGATTGTGATTGTATGATTGTAATTGTATGACTGTGATTGTATGATTGTGATTGTATGATTGTGATAGTATGATTGTGATTGTATGATTGTGATAGTATGATTGTGATTGTATGACTGTGATTGTATGATTGTATTTTGGAGATTGGATTTTGGAGATTGTAATTGTATGATTGCGATTGTATGATTGTAATTGCATGACTGTGATTGTATGATTGTGATTGTATGATTGTGATTGTATGATTAGGATTGTATGATTGTGATAGTATGATTGTGATTGTATGATTGTGATTGTATGATTGTGATTGTATGATTGCAATTGTGTGATTATGATTGTATGATTGTGATTGTATGATTGTGATTGTATGATTGTGATTGAATGATTGTGATTGTATGATTGTGATAGTATGATTGTGATTGTATGATTGTGATTGTATGACTGTGATTGTATGATTGTGATTGTGCGAATGTGATTGTACGATTGTGATTGTACGATTGTGATTGTACGATTATGATTGTATGATTATGATTGTATGATTGTGATTGCATGATTGTGATTGTATGATTGTGATAGTATGATTGTGATTGTATGACTGTGATTGTATGACTGTGATTGTATGATTGTGATTGTACGATTGTCATTGTATGATTATCATTGTATGATTGTGATTGCATGATTGTGATTGTATGATTGAGATTGCATGATTTTGTATGTATGATTGTGATTGTATGATTGTGATTGTATGATTGTGATTGTATGATTGTGATTGTATGACTGTGATTGTATGATTGTGATTGTGCGATTGTGATTGTACGATTGTGATTGTACGATTGTGATTGTATGATTGTGATTGTATGATTATGATGGAATGATTGTGATTGCATGATTGTGATTGTATGATTGTGATTGTATGATTGTGATTGTATGATTGTGATTGCATGATTGTGATTGTATGATTGTGATTGTATGATTGTGATTGTATGATTGTGATTGTGTGATTGCGATTGTATGATTGCGATTGTATGATTGCGATTGTATGATTGTGATTGTATGATTGTGATTGTATGACTGTGATTGTATGATTGTGATTGTATGTTGTAATTGTATGATTAGGATTATATGATTGTGATAGTATGATTGTGATTGTATGATTGTGATTGTATGTTGTGATTGTATGATTAGGATTGTATGATTGTGATAGTATGATTGTGATTGTATGATTGTGATTGTATGATTGTGATTGTATGATTGTGATTGTATGATTGTATTTGGGAGATTGTATTTCGGAGATTGTAATTGTATGATTGCGATTGTATGATTGTGATTGTATGATTGTGATTGTATGATTGTGATTGTATGATTGTGATTGTATGATTGTGATTGTATGATTGTGATTGTATGATTGTGATTGTATGATTGTAATGGTATGACTGTGATTGTATGATTGTGATTGTATGATTGTGATTGTATGATTGTGATTGTATGATTAGGATTGTATGATTGTGATTACGTGATTGTGATTGTATGATTGCGATTGTATGATTGTGATTGTATGGTTGTGATTGCATGATTGTGATTGTATGATTGTCATTGTATGATTATGATTGTATGATTGTGATTGCATGATTGTGACTGTATGATTGAGATTGCATGATTTTGTATGTATGATTGTGATTGTATGATTGTGATTGTATGATTGTGATAGCATGATTGTGATTGTATGATTGTGATTGTATGACTGTGATTGTATGATTGTGATTGTATGATTGTGATTGTATGATTGTGATTGTATGATTGTGATAGTATGATTGTGATTGTATGAATGTGATTGTATGACTGTGATTGTATGATTGTGATTGTGCGATTGTGATTGTACGATTGTGATTGTACGATTGTGATTGTACGATTGTGATTGTATGATTATGATGGAATGAGTGTGATTGCATGATTGTGATTGTATGATTGTGATTGCATGATTTTGGATGTATGATTGTGATTGTATGATTATGATGGAATGATTGTGATTGCATGATTGTGATTGTATGATTGTGATTGTATGATTGTGATTGTATGATTGTGATTGCATGATTGTGATTGTATGATTGTGATTGTATGATTGTGATTGTATGATTGTGATTGTATGATTGTGATTGTATGATTGTGATTGTATGATTGTAATTGTAAGATTGTGATTGTATGATTGTGATTGTATGATTGTGATGGTATGATAACGATTGTATGTGTGTGATTGTATGATTGCGATTGTATGATTGTGATTGTATGATTGTGATTGTATGATTGTGATTATATGATTATGATTGTATGGTTGTGACTGTATGATTGTGATGGTATGATTGCGATTGTATGATTGCGATCGTATGATTGTAATTGTATGATTATGATTGTATGATTGTGATTATATGATTGCGATTGTATGATTGTGATTGTATGATTGTGATTGTATGATTGTGATTGTATGATTGTGATTGTATGATTGTGACTGTATGATTGTGGTTGTATGATTGTGATTGTGTGATTGCGATTGTATGATTGCGATTGTATGATTGTGATTGTATGATTGTGATTGTATGATTGTGATTGTATGACTGTGATTGTATGATTGTGATTGTATGATTGTGATTGTATGATTAGGATTGTATGATTGTGATAGTATGATTGTGATTGTATGACTGTGATTGTATGATTGTGATTGTATGATTGTGATTGTATGATTGTATTTGGGAGATTGTATTTTGGAGATTGTAATTGTATGATTGCGATTGTATGATTGTGATTGTATGATTGTGATTGTACGATTATGATTGTACGATTGTGATTGTACGATTGTGATTGTACGATTGTGATTGTACGATTGTGATTGTATGATTGTGATTGTATGATTGTGATTGTATGATTGTAATTGTATGATTATGATTGTATGATTGTGATTGTATGATTGTGATTGTATGACTGTGATTGTATGATTGTGATTGTATGATGGTGATTGTATGATTGTCATTGTATGATTATCATTGTATGATTGTGATTGCATGATTGCGATTGTATGATTGAGATTGCATGATTTTGTATGTATGATTGTGATTATATGATTGTGATAGTATGATTGTGATTGTATGGTTGTGATTGCATGATTGTGATTGTATGATTGTCATTCTATGATTATGATTGTATGATTGTGATTGCATGATTGTGACTGTATGATTGAGATTGCATGATTTTGTATGTATGATTGTGATTGTATGATTGTGATTGTATGATTGTGATAGCATGATTGTGATTGTATGATTGTGATTGTATGACTGTGATTGTATGATTGTGATTGTATGATTGTGATTGTATGATTGTGATTGTATGATTGTGATAGTATGATTGTGATTGTATGATTGTGATTGTATGACTGTGATTGTATGATTGTGATTGTGCGATTGTGATTGTACGATTGTGATTGTACGATTGTGATTGTACGATTGTGATTGTCTGATTATGATGGAATGAGTGTGATTGCATGATTGTGATTGTATGATTGTGATTGCATGATTTTGGATGTATGATTGTGATTGTATGATTATGATGGAATGATTGTGATTGCATGATTGTGATTGTATGATTGTGATTGTATGATTGTGATTGTATGATTGTGATTGCATGATTGTGATTGTATGATTGTGATTGTGTGATTGTGATTGTATGATTGTGATTGTATGATTGTGATTGTATGATTGTAATTGTAAGATTATGATTGTATGATTGTGATTGTATGATTGTGATGGTATGATAACGATTGTATGTGTGTGATTGTATGATTGCGATTGTATGATTGTGATTTTATGATTATGATTGTATGATTATGATTATATGATTGTGATTGTATGATTGTGATTGTATGATTATGATTGTATGGTTGTGACTGTATGATTGTGATGGTATGATTGCGATTGTATGATTGCGATCGTATGATTGTGATTGTATGATTATGATTGTATGATTGTGATTATATGATTGCGATTGTATGATTGTGATTGTATGATTGTGATTGTATGATTGTGATTGTATGATTGTGACTGTATGATTGTGGTTGTATGATTGTGATTGTGTGATTGCGATTGTATGGTTGCGATTGTATGATTGTGATTGTATGATTGTGATTGTATGATTGTGATTGTATGACTGTGATTGTATGATTGTGATTGTATGATTGTGATTGTATGATTAGGATTGTATGATTGTGATTGTATGATTGTGATTGTATGATTGTGATTGTATGATTGTATTTGGGAGATTGTATTTTGGAGATTGTAATTGTATGATTGCGATTGTATGATTGTGATTGTATGATTGTGATAGTATGATTGTGATTGTATGATTGTGATTGTATGATTGTGATTGTATGACTGTGATTGTATGATTGTGATTGTGCGATTGTGATTGTACGATTGTGATTGTACGATTGTGATTGTACGATTGTGATTGTACGATTATGATTGTACGATTGTGATTATATGATTGCGATTGTATGATTGTGATTGTATGATTGTGATTGTATGATTGTGATTGTATGATTGTGACTGTATGATTGTGGTTGTATGATTGTGATTGTGTGATTGCGATTGTATGGTTGCGATTGTATGATTGTGATTGTATGATTGTGATTGTATGATTGTGATTGTATGACTGTGATTGTATGATTGTGATTGTATGATTGTGATTGTATGATTAGGATTGTATGATTGTGATTGTATGATTGTGATTGTATGATTGTGATTGTATGATTGTATTTGGGAGATTGTATTTTGGAGATTGTAATTGTATGATTGCGATTGTATGATTGTGATTGTATGATTGTGATAGTATGATTGTGATTGTATGATTGTGATTGTATGATTGTGATTGTATGACTGTGATTGTATGATTGTGATTGTGCGATTGTGATTGTACGATTGTGATTGTACGATTGTGATTGTACGATTGTGATTGTACGATTATGATTGTACGATTGTGATTGTACGATTGTGATTGTACGATTGTGATTGTACGATTGTGATTGTACGATTGTGATTGTACGATTGTGATTGTATGATTGTGATTGTATGATTGTAATTGTATGATTATGATTGTATGATTGTGATTGTATGATTGTGATTGTGTGACTGTGATTGTATGATTGTGATTGTATGATGGTGATTGTATGATTGTCATTGTATGATTATCATTGTATGATTGTGATTGCATGATTGCGATTGTATGATTGAGATTGCATGATTTTGTATGTATGATTGTGATTATATGATTGTGATAGTATGATTGTGATTGTAAGAATGTGATTGCATGATTGTCATTGTATGATTATGGTTGTATGATTGTGATTGCATGATTGTGATTGTATGATTGTGATTGCATGATTTTGAATGTATGATTGTGATTGTATGATTGTGATTGTATGTCTGTGATTGTATGATTGTGATTGTATGATTGTGATTGTATGATTCTGATAGTATGATTGAGATTGTATGATTGTGATTGTATGATTGTGATTGTATGATTGTGATTGTATGATTGTATTTGGGAGATTGTATTTGGGAGATTGTAATTGTATGATTGCGATTGTATGATTGAGATTGTATGATTGTGATTGTATGATTGTGATTGTATGATTGTGATAGTATGATTGTGATTGTGTGATTGTGATTGTATGACTGTGATTGTATGATTGTGATTGTATGATTGTGATTGTATGATTGTGATAGTATGATTGTGATTGTATGATTGTGATTGTATGACTGTGATTGTATGATTGTGATTGTGCGAATGTGATTGTACGATTGTGATTGTACGATTGTGATTGTACGATTATGATTGTATGATTATGATTGTATGGTTGTGATTGCATGATTGTGATTGTATGATTGTGATTGTATGATTGTGATAGTATGATTGTGATTGTATGACTGTGATTGTATGACTGTGATTGTATGATTGTGATTGTATGATTGTCATTGTATGATTATGATTGTATGATTGTGATTGTATGATTGTGATTGTATGATTGTGATTGTATGACTGTGATTGTATGATTGTGATTGTGCGAATGTGATTGTACGATTGTGATTGTACGATTGTGATTGTACGATTATGATTGTATGATTATGATTGTATGATTGTGATTTCATGATTGTGATTGTATGATTGTGATTGTATGATTGTGATTGTATGATTGTGATTGTATGACTGTGATTGTATGATTATGATGGAATGATTGTGATTGTATGATTGTGATTGTATGATTGTGATTGTATGATTGTGATTGTATTATTGTAATTGTAAGATTATGATTGTATGATTGTGATTGTATGATTGTGATGGTATGATAACGATTGTATGTGTGTGATTGTATGATTGCGATTGTATGATTGTGATTGTATGATTATGATTGTATGATTGTGATTGTATGATTATGATTGTACGATTGTGATTGTATGATTGCGATTGTATGATTGTGATTGTATGATTGTGATTGTATGATTGTGATTGTATGATTGTGATTGTATGATTGTGACTGTATGATTGTGGTTGTATGATTGTGATTGTCTGATTGCGATTGTATGATTGTGATAGTATGATTGTGATTGTATGACTGTGATTGTATGATTGTGATTGTATGATTGTGATTGTATGATTGTGATTGTATGATTGTATTTGGGAGATTGTATTTTGGAGATTGTAATTGTATGATTGCGATTGTATGATTGCGATTGTATGATTGCGATTGTATGATTGTGATTGTATGATTGTGATTGTATGATTGTGAGTGTATGATTGTAATTGCATGACTGTGATTGTATGATTGTGATTGTATGTTGTAATTGTATGATTAGGATTATATGATTGTGATAGTATGATTGTGATTGTATGATTGTGATTGTATGTTGTGATTGTATGATTAGAATTGTATGATTGTGATAGTATGATTGTGATTGTATGATTGTGATTGTATGATTGTGATTGTATGATTGTGATTGTATGATTGTATTTGGGAGATTGTATTTCGGAGATTGTAATTGTATGATTGCGATTGTATGATTGTGATTGTATGATTGTGATTGTATGATTGTGATTGTATGATTGTGATTGTATGATTGTGATTGTATGATTGTGATTGTATGATTGTGATTGTATGATTGTAATGGTATGACTGTGATTGTATGATTGTGATTGTATGATTGTGATTGTATGATTAGGATTGTATGATTGTGATTACGTGATTGTGATTGTATGATTGCGATTGTATGATTGTGATTGTATGGTTGTGATTGCATGATTGTGATTGTATGATTGTCATTGTATGATTATGATTGTATGATTGTGATTGCATGATTGTGACTGTATGATTGAGATTGCATGATTTTGTATGTATGATTGTGATTGTATGATTGTGATTGTATGATTGTGATTGTATGATTGTGATTGTATGACTGTGATTGTATGATTGTGATTGTACGATTATGATTGTACGATTGTGATTGTACGATTGTGATTGTACGATTGTGATTGTACGATTGTGATTGTATGATTGTGATTGTATGATTGTAATTGTATGATTATGATTGTATGATTGTGATTGTATGATTGTGATTGTATGACTGTGATTGTATGATTGTGATTGTATGATTGTGATTGTATGATTAGGATTGTATGATTGTGATAGTATGATTGTGATTGTATGATTGTGATAGTATGATTGTGATTGTATGACTGTGATTGTATGATTGTGATTGTATGATTGTGATTGTATGATTATGATTGTATGATTGTATTTGGGAGATTGTATTTCGGAGATTGTAATTGTATGATTGCGATTGTATGATTGCGATTGTATGATTGTGATTGTATGATTGTGATAATATGATTGTGACTGTATGATTGTTATTGTATGATTGTGATTGTGTGATTGTGATTGTATGATTGTATTTGGGAGATTGTATTTTGGAGATTGTAATTATATGATTGCGATTGTATGATTGTGATTGTATGATTGTGATTGTGCGATTGTGATTGTACGATTGTGATTGTACGATTGTGATTGTACGATTGTGATTGTATGATTATGATGGAATGAGTGTGATTGCATGATTGTGATTGTATGATTGTGATTGCATGATTTTGGATGTATGATTGTGATTGTGTGATTGTGATTGTATGATTGTGATTTTATGATTGTGATAGTATGATTGTGATTGTAAGATTGTGATTGTATGTCTGTGATTGTATGATTGTGATTGTATGATTGTGATTGTATGATTGTGATTGTATGATTATGATTGTATGTTTGTGACTGTATGATTGTGATGGTATGATTGCGATTGTATGATTGCAATCGTATGATTGTGATTGTATGATTGTGATTGTATGATTGCGATTGTATGATTGTGATTGTATGATTGTGATTGTATGATTGTGATTGTATGATTGTGATGGTATGATAACGATTGTATGTGTGTGATTGTATGATTGCGATTGTATGATTGTGATTGTATGATTGTGATTGTATGATTGTGATTGTATGATTGTGATTGTATGGTTGTGACTGTATGATTGTGATGGTATGATTGCGATTGTATGATTGCGATCGTATGATTGTGATTGTATGAATATGATTGTATGATTGTGATTGTATGATTGCGATTGTATGATTGTGATTGTATGATTGTGATTGTATGATTGTGATTGTATGATTGTGACTGTATGATTGTGGTTGTATGATTGTGATTGCGTGATTGTGATTGTATGATTGTGATTGTGTGATTGCGATTGTATGATTGCGATTGTATGATTGCGATTGTATGATTGTGATTGTATGATTGTGATTGTATGACTGTGATTGTATGATTGTGATTGTATGTTGTAATTGTATGATTAGGATTATATGATTGTGACAGTATGATTGTGATTGTATGATTGTGATTGTATGTTGTGATTGTATGATTAGGATTGTATGATTGTGATAGTATGATTGTGATTGTATGATTGTGATTGTATGATTGTGATTGTATGATTGTGATTGTATGATTGTATTTGGGAGATTGTATTTCGGAGATTGTAATTGTATGATTGCGATTGTATGATTGTGATTGTATGATTGTGATTGTATGATTGTGATTGTATGATTGTGATTGTATGATTGTGATTGTATGATTGTGATTGTATGATTGTAATGGTATGACTGTGATTGTATGATTGTGATTGTATGATTGTGATTGTATGATTAGGATTGTATGATTGTGATTACGTGATTGTGATTGTATGATTGCGATTGTATGATTGTGATTGTATGGTTGTGATTGCATGATTGTGATTGTATGATTGTCATTGTATGATTATGATTGTATGATTGTGATTGCATGATTGTGACTGTATGATTGAGATTGCATGATTTTGTATGTATGATTGTGATTGTATGATTGTGATTTTATGATTGTGATAGCATGATTGTGATTGTATGATTGTGATTGTATGACTGTGATTGTATGATTGTGATTGTATGATTGTGATTGTATGATTGTGATTGTATGATTGTGATAGTATGATTGTGATTGTCTTAATGTGATTGTATGACTGTGATTGTATGATTGTGATTGTGCGATTGTGATTGTACGATTGTGATTGTACGATTGTGATTGTACGATTGTGATTGTATGATTATGATGGAATGAGTGTGATTGCATGATTGTGATTGTATGATTGTGATTGCATGATTTTGGATGTATGATTGTGATTGTATGATTATGATGGAATGATTGTGATTGCATGATTGTGATTGTATGATTGTGATTGTATGATTGTGATTGTATGATTGTGATTGCATGATTGTGATTGTATGATTGTGATTGTATGATTGTGATTGTATGATTGTGATTGTATGATTGTGATTGTATGATTGTGATTGTATGATTGTAATTGTAAGATTGTGATTGTATGATTGTGATTGTATGATTGTGATGGTATGATAACGATTGTATGTGTGTGATTGTATGATTGCGATTGTATGATTGTGATTGTATGATTGTGATTGTATGATTGTGATTATATGATTATGATTGTATGGTTGTGACTGTATGATTGTGATGGTATGATTGCGATTGTATGATTGCGATCGTATGATTGTAAATGTATGATTATGATTGTATGATTGTGATTATATGATTGCGATTGTATGATTGTGGTTGTATGATTGTGATTGTATGATTGTGATTGTATGATTGTGACTGTATGATTGTGGTTGTATGATTGTGATTGTGTGATTGCGATTGTATGATTGCGATTGTATGATTGTGATTGTATGATTGTGATTGTATGATTGTGATTGTATGACTGTGATTGTATGATTGTGATTGTATGATTGTGATTGTATGATTAGGATTGTATGATTGTGATAGTATGATTGTGATTGTATGATTGTGATTGTATGATTGTGATTATATGATTATGATTGTATGGTTGTGACTGTATGATTGTGATGGTATGATTGCGATTGTATGATTGCGATCGTATGATTGTAAATGTATGATTATGATTGTATGATTGTGATTATATGATTGCGATTGTATGATTGTGATTGTATGATTGTGATTGTATGATTGTGATTGTATGATTGTGATTGCATGATTGTGATTGTATGATTGTGATTGTATGATTGTGATTGTATGATTGTGATTGTATGATTGTGATTGTATGATTGTGATTGTATGATTGTAATTGTAAGATTGTGATTGTATGATTGTGATTGTATGATTGTGATGGTATGATAACGATTGTATGTGTGTGATTGTATGATTGCGATTGTATGATTGTGATTGTATGATTGTGATTGTATGATTGTGATTGTATGATTGTGATTGTATGGTTGTGACTGTATGATTGTGATGGTATGATTGCGATTGTATGATTGCGATCGTATGATTGTGATTGTATGAATATGATTGTATGATTGTGATTGTATGATTGCGATTGTATGATTGTGATTGTATGATTGTGATTGTATGATTGTGATTGTATGATTGTGACTGTATGATTGTGGTTGTATGATTGTGATTGCGTGATTGTGATTGTATGATTGTGATTGTGTGATTGCGATTGTATGATTGCGATTGTATGATTGCGATTGTATGATTGTGATTGTATGATTGTGATTGTATGACTGTGATTGTATGATTGTGATTGTATGTTGTAATTGTATGATTAGGATTATATGATTGTGACAGTATGATTGTGATTGTATGATTGTGATTGTATGTTGTGATTGTATGATTAGGATTGTATGATTGTGATAGTATGATTGTGATTGTATGATTGTGATTGTATGATTGTGATTGTATGATTGTGATTGTATGATTGTATTTGGGAGATTGTATTTCGGAGATTGTAATTGTATGATTGCGATTGTATGATTGTGATTGTATGATTGTGATTGTATGATTGTGATTGTATGATTGTGATTGTATGATTGTGATTGTATGATTGTGATTGTATGATTGTAATGGTATGACTGTGATTGTATGATTGTGATTGTATGATTGTGATTGTATGATTAGGATTGTATGATTGTGATTACGTGATTGTGATTGTATGATTGCGATTGTATGATTGTGATTGTATGGTTGTGATTGCATGATTGTGATTGTATGATTGTCATTGTATGATTATGATTGTATGATTGTGATTGCATGATTGTGACTGTATGATTGAGATTGCATGATTTTGTATGTATGATTGTGATTGTATGATTGTGATTTTATGATTGTGATAGCATGATTGTGATTGTATGATTGTGATTGTATGACTGTGATTGTATGATTGTGATTGTATGATTGTGATTGTATGATTGTGATTGTATGATTGTGATAGTATGATTGTGATTGTCTTAATGTGATTGTATGACTGTGATTGTATGATTGTGATTGTGCGATTGTGATTGTACGATTGTGATTGTACGATTGTGATTGTACGATTGTGATTGTATGATTATGATGGAATGAGTGTGATTGCATGATTGTGATTGTATGATTGTGATTGCATGATTTTGGATGTATGATTGTGATTGTATGATTATGATGGAATGATTGTGATTGCATGATTGTGATTGTATGATTGTGATTGTATGATTGTGATTGTATGATTGTGATTGCATGATTGTGATTGTATGATTGTGATTGTATGATTGTGATTGTATGATTGTGATTGTATGATTGTGATTGTATGATTGTGATTGTATGATTGTAATTGTAAGATTGTGATTGTATGATTGTGATTGTATGATTGTGATGGTATGATAACGATTGTATGTGTGTGATTGTATGATTGCGATTGTATGATTGTGATTGTATGATTGTGATTGTATGATTGTGATTATATGATTATGATTGTATGGTTGTGACTGTATGATTGTGATGGTATGATTGCGATTGTATGATTGCGATCGTATGATTGTAAATGTATGATTATGATTGTATGATTGTGATTATATGATTGCGATTGTATGATTGTGGTTGTATGATTGTGATTGTATGATTGTGATTGTATGATTGTGACTGTATGATTGTGGTTGTATGATTGTGATTGTGTGATTGCGATTGTATGATTGCGATTGTATGATTGTGATTGTATGATTGTGATTGTATGATTGTGATTGTATGACTGTGATTGTATGATTGTGATTGTATGATTGTGATTGTATGATTAGGATTGTATGATTGTGATAGTATGATTGTGATTGTATGATTGTGATTGTATGATTGTGATTATATGATTATGATTGTATGGTTGTGACTGTATGATTGTGATGGTATGATTGCGATTGTATGATTGCGATCGTATGATTGTAAATGTATGATTATGATTGTATGATTGTGATTATATGATTGCGATTGTATGATTGTGATTGTATGATTGTGATTGTATGATTGTGATTGTATGATTGTGATTGCATGATTGTGATTGTATGATTGTGATTGTATGATTGTGATTGTATGATTGTGATTGTATGATTGTGATTGTATGATTGTGATTGTATGATTGTAATTGTAAGATTGTGATTGTATGATTGTGATTGTATGATTGTGATGGTATGATAACGATTGTATGTGTGTGATTGTATGATTGCGATTGTATGATTGTGATTGTATGATTGTGATTGTATGATTGTGATTATATGATTATGATTGTATGGTTGTGACTGTATGATTGTGATGGTATGATTGCGATTGTATGATTGCGATCGTATGATTGTAAATGTATGATTATGATTGTATGATTGTGATTATATGATTGCGATTGTATGATTGTGATTGTATGATTGTGATTGTATGATTGTGATTGTATGATTGTGACTGTATGATTGTGGTTGTATGATTGTGATTGTGTGATTGCGATTGTATGATTGCGATTGTATGATTGTGATTGTATGATTGTGATTGTATGATTGTGATTGTATGACTGTGATTGTATGATTGTGATTGTATGATTGTGATTGTATGATTAGGATTGTATGATTGTGATAGTATGATTGTGATTGTATGACTGTGATTGTATGATTGTGATTGTATGATTGTGATTGTATGATTGTATTTGGGAGATTGTATTTTGGAGATTGTAATTGTATGATTGCGATTGTATGATTGTGATTGTATGATTGTGATTGTACGATTATGATTGTACGATTGTGATTGTACGATTGTGATTGTACGATTGTGATTGTACGATTGTGATTGTATGATTGTGATTGTATGATTGTGATTGTATGATTGTAATTGTATGATTATGATTGTATGATTGTGATTGTATGATTGTGATTGTATGACTGTGATTGTATGATTGTGATTGTATGATGGTGATTGTATGATTGTCATTGTATGATTATCATTGTATGATTGTGATTGCATGATTGCGATTGTATGATTGAGATTGCATGATTTTGTATGTATGATTGTGATTATATGATTGTGATAGTATGATTGTGATTGTATGGTTGTGATTGCATGATTGTGATAGTATGATTGTCATTCTATGATTATGATTGTATGATTGTGATTGCATGATTGTGACTGTATGATTGAGATTGCATGATTTTGTATGTATGATTGTGATTGTATGATTGTGATTGTATGATTGTGATAGCATGATTGTGATTGTATGATTGTGATTGTATGACTGTGATTGTATGATTGTGATTGTATGATTGTGATTGTATGATTGTGATTGTATGATTGTGATAGTATGATTGTGATTGTATGATTGTGATTGTATGACTGTGATTGTATGATTGTGATTGTGCGATTGTGATTGTACGATTGTGATTGTACGATTGTGATTGTACGATTGTGATTGTCTGATTATGATGGAATGAGTGTGATTGCATGATTGTGATTGTATGATTGTGATTGCATGATTTTGGATGTATGATTGTGATTGTATGATTATGATGGAATGATTGTGATTGCATGATTGTGATTGTATGATTGTGATTGTATGATTGTGATTGTATGATTGTGATTGCATGATTGTGATTGTATGATTGTGATTGTGTGATGGTGATTGTATGATTGTGATTGTATGATTGTGATTGTATGATTGTAATTGTAAGATTATGATTGTATGATTGTGATTGTATGATTGTGATGGTATGATAACGATTGTATGTGTGTGATTGTATGATTGCGATTGTATGATTGTGATTTTATGATTATGATTGTATGATTATGATTATATGATTGTGATTGTATGATTGTGATTGTATGATTATGATTGTATGGTTGTGACTGTATGATTGTGATGGTATGATTGCGATTGTATGATTGCGATCGTATGATTGTGATTGTATGATTATGATTGTATGATTGTGATTATATGATTGCGATTGTATGATTGTGATTGTATGATTGTGATTGTATGATTGTGATTGTATGATTGTGACTGTATGATTGTGGTTGTATGATTGTGATTGTGTGATTGCGATTGTATGGTTGCGATGGTATGATTGTGATTGTATGATTGTGATTGTATGATTGTGATTGTATGACTGTGATTGTATGATTGTGATTGTATGATTGTGATTGTATGATTAGGATTGTATGATTGTGATTGTATGATTGTGATTGTATGATTGTGATTGTATGATTGTATTTGGGAGATTGTATTTTGGAGATTGTAATTGTATGATTGCGATTGTATGATTGTGATTGTATGATTGTGATAGTATGATTGTGATTGTATGATTGTGATTGTATGATTGTGATTGTATGACTGTGATTGTATGATTGTGATTGTGCGATTGTGATTGTACGATTGTGATTGTACGATTGTGATTGTACGATTGTGATTGTACGATTATGATTGTACGATTGTGATTGTACGATTGTGATTGTACGATTGTGATTGTACGATTGTGATTGTACGATTGTGATTGTACGATTGTGATTGTATGATTGTGATTGTATGATTGTAATTGTATGATTATGATTGTATGATTGTGATTGTATGATTGTGATTGTGTGACTGTGATTGTATGATTGTGATTGTATGATGGTGATTGTATGATTGTCATTGTATGATTATCATTGTATGATTGTGATTGCATGATTGCGATTGTATGATTGAGATTGCATGATTTTGTATGTATGATTGTGATTATATGATTGTGATAGTATGATTGTGATTGTAAGAATGTGATTGCATGATTGTCATTGTATGATTATGGTTGTATGATTGTGATTGCATGATTGTGATTGTATGATTGTGATTGCATGATTTTGAATGTATGATTGTGATTGTATGATTGTGATTGTATGTCTGTGATTGTATGATTGTGATTGTATGATTGTGATTGTATGATTCTGATAGTATGATTGAGATTGTATGATTGTGATTGTATGATTGTGATTGTATGATTGTGATTGTATGATTGTATTTGGGAGATTGTATTTGGGAGATTGTAATTGTATGATTGCGATTGTATGATTGAGATTGTATGATTGTGATTGTATGATTGTGATAGTATGATTGTGATTGTGTGATTGTGATTGTATGACTGTGATTGTATGATTGTGATTGTATGATTGTGATTGTATGATTGTGATAGTATGATTGTGATTGTATGATTGTGATTGTATGACTGTGATTGTATGATTGTGATGGTATGATTGCGATTGTATGATTGCGATTGTATGATTGTAATGGTATGACTGTGATTGTATGATTGTGATTGTATGATTGTGATTGTATGATTAGGACTGTATGATTGTGATTACGTGATTGTGATTGTATGATTGCGATTGTATGATTGTGATTGTATGGTTGTGATTGCATGATTGTGATTGTATGATTGTCATTGTATGATTATGATTGTATGATTGTGATTGCATGATTGTGACTGTATGATTGAGATTGCATGATTTTGTATGTATGATTGTGATTGTATGATTGTGATTGTATGATTGTGATTGTATGATTGTGATTGTATGACTGTGATTGTATGATTGTGATTGTACGATTATGATTGTACGATTGTGATTGTACGATTGTGATTGTACGATTGTGATTGTATGATTATGATTGTACGATTGTGATTGTACGATTATGATTGTATGATTATGATTGTATGGTTGTGATTGCATGATTGTGATTGTATGATTGTGATAGTATGATTGTGATTGTATGACTGTGATTGTATGACTGTGATTGTATGATTGTGATTGTATGATTGTCATTGTATGATTATGATTGTATGATTGTGATTGTATGATTGTGATTGTATGATTGTGATTGTATGACTGTGATTGTATGATTGTGATTGTGCGAATGTGATTGTACGATTGTGATTGTACGATTGTGATTGTACGATTATGATTGTATGATTATGATTGTATGATTGTGATTGCATGATTGTGATTGTATGATTGTGATTGTATGATTGTGATTGTATGATTGTGATTGTATGACTGTGATTGTATGATTATGATGGAATGATTGTGATTGTATGATTGTGATTGTATGATTGTGATTGTATGATTGTGATTGTATTATTGTAATTGTAAGATTATGATTGTATGATTGTGATTGTATGATTGTGATGGTATGATAACGATTGTATGTGTGTGATTGTATGATTGCGATTGTATGATTGTGATTGTATGATTATGATTGTATGATTGTGATTGTTTGATTGTGATTGTATGATTATGATTGTATGGTTGTGACTGTATGATTGTGATGGTATGATTGCGATTGTATGATTGCGATCGTATGATTGTGATTGTATGATTATGATTGTACGATTGTGATTGTATGATTGCGATTGTATGATTGTGATTGTATGATTGTGATTGTATGATTGTGATTGTATGATTGTGATTGTATGATTGTGACTGTATGATTGTGGTTGTATGATTGTGATTGTCTGATTGCGATTGTATGATTGTGATAGTATGATTGTGATTGTATGACTGTGATTGTATGATTGTGATTGTATGATTGTGATTGTATGATTGTGATTGTATGATTGTATTTGGGAGATTGTATTTTGGAGATTGTAATTGTATGATTGCGATTGTATGATTGCGATTGTATGATTGCGATTGTATGATTGTGATTGTATGATTGTGATTGTATGATTGTGAGTGTATGATTGTAATTGCATGACTGTGATTGTATGATTGTGATTGTATGTTGTAATTGTATGATTAGGATTATATGATTGTGATAGTATGATTGTGATTGTATGTTGTGATTGTATGATTAGAATTGTATGATTGTGATAGTATGATTGTGATTGTATGATTGTGATTGTATGATTGTAATTGTATGATTGTGATTGTATGATTGTATTTGGGAGATTGTATTTCGGAGATTGTAATTGTATGATTGCGATTGTATGATTGTGATTGTATGATTGTGATTGTATGATTGTGATTGTATGATTGTGATTGTATGATTGTGATTGTATGATTGTGATTGTATGATTGTGATTGTATGATTGTATTGGTATGACTGTGATTGTATGATTGTGATTGTATGATTGTGATTGTATGATTAGGATTGTATGATTGTGATTACGTGATTGTGATTGTATGATTGCGATTGTATGATTGTGATTGTATGGTTGTGATTGCATGATTGTGATTGTATGATTGTCATTGTATGATTATGATTGTATGATTGTGATTGCATGATTGTGACTGTATGATTGAGATTGCGTGATTTTGTATGTATGATTGTGATTGTATGATTGTGATTGTATGATTGTGATTGTATGATTGTGATTGTATGATTGTGATTGTATGACTGTGATTGTATGATTGTGATTGTACGATTATGATTGTACGATTGTGATTGTACGATTGTGATTGTACGATTGTGATTGTACGATTGTGATTGTATGATTGTGATTGTATGATTGTAATTGTATGATTATGATTGTATGATTGTGATTGTATGATTGTGATTGTATGACTGTGATTGTATGATTGTGATTGTATGATTGTGATTGTATGATTAGGATTGTATGATTGTGATAGTATGATTGTGATTGTATGATTGTGATAGTATGATTGTGATTGTATGACTGTGATTGTATGATTGTGATTGTATGATTGTGATTGTATGATTATGATTGTATGATTGTATTTGGGAGATTGTATTTCGGAGATTGTAATTGTATGATTGCGATTGTATGATTGCGATTGTATGATTGTGATTGTATGATTGTGATAATATGATTGTGACTGTATGATTGTTATTGTATGATTGTGATTGTGTGATTGTGATTGTATGATTGTATTTGGGAGATTGTATTTTGGAGATTGTAATTGTATGATTGCGATTGTATGATTGTGATTGTATGATTGTGATTGTGCGATTGTGATTGTACGATTGTGATTGTACGATTGTGATTGTACGATTGTGATTGTATGATTATGATGGAATGAGTGTGATTGCATGATTGTGATTGTATGATTGTGATTGCATGATTTTGGATGTATGATTGTGATTGTGTGATTGTGATTGTATGATTGTGATTTTATGATTGTGATAGTATGATTGTGATTGTAAGATTGTGATTGTATGTCTGTGATTGTATGATTGTGATTGTATGATTGTGATTGTATGATTGTGATTGTATGATTATGATTGTATGTTTGTGACTGTATGATTGTGATGGTATGATTGCGATTGTATGATTGCAATCGTATGATTGTGATTGTATGATTGTGATTGTATGATTGCGATTGTATGATTGTGATTGTATGATTGTGATTGTATGATTGTGATTGTATGATTGTGACTGTATGATTGCGATTGTATGATTTTGATTGTATGATTGTGATTGTATGATTGTGACTGTATGATTGTGATTTTATGATTGTGATTACGTGATTGTGATTGTATGATTGCGATTGTATGATTGTGATTGTATGATTGTGATTGTATGATTGTGATTGTATGATTGTCATTGTATGATTATGATTGTATGATTGTGATTGCATGATTGTGACTGTATGATTGAGATTGCATGATTTTGTATGTATGATTGTGATTGTATGATTGTGATTGTATGATTGTGAAGGCATGATTGTGATTGTATGATTGTGATTGTATGACTGTGATTGTATGATTGTGATTGTATGATTGTGATTGTATGATTGTGATAGTATGATTGTGATTGTAGGATTGTGATTGTATGACTGTGATTGTATGATTGTGATTGTGCGATTGTGATTGTACGATTGTGATTGTACGATTGTGATTGTATGATTGTGATTGTATGATTATGATGGAATGAGTGTGATTGCATGATTGTGATTGTATGATTGTGATTGCATGATTTTGGATGTATGATTGTGATTGTGTGATTGTGATTGTATGATTGTGATTGTATGATTGTGATAGTATGATTGTGATTGTAAGATTGTGATTGTATGTCTGTGATTGTATGATTGTGATTGTATGATTGTGATTGTATGATTATGATTGTATGATTGTGATTGTATGATTGTATTTTGGAGATTGTGATGGTATGATTGCGATTGTATGATTGTGATTGTATGATTGTGATGGTATGATTGCGATTGTATGATTGTGATTGTATGATTGTGATGGTATGATTGCGATTGTATGACTGTGATTGAATGATTGCGATTGTATGATTGTGATTGTATGATTATGATGGTATGATTGTGATTGTATGATTGTGATTGTATGATTATGATTGTATGGTTGTGACTGTATGATTGTGATGGTATGATTGTGATTGTATGATTCTGACTGTATGATTGTGATTGTATGATTGTGATTGTGTGATTGCGATTGTATGATTGCGATTGTATGATTGTGATTGTATGATTGTGATTGTATGATTGTAATTGTATGATTATGATTGTACGATTGTGATTGTACGATTATGATTGTACGATTGTGATTGTACGATTGTGATTGTATGATTGTGATTGTATGATTGTGATTGTATGATTGTGATTGTATGATTGTAATTGTATGATTATGATTGTATGATGGTGATTGTATGATTGTGATTGTATGACTGTGATTGTATGATTGTGATTGTATGATTGTGATAGTATGATTGTGATTGTATGATTGTGATAGTATGATTGTGATTGTATGACTGTGATTGTATGATTGTGATTGTATGATTGTGACAGTAGGATTGTGGTTGTATGATTGTGATTGTCTGATTGCGATTGTATGATTGTGATAGTATGATTGTGATTGTATGACTGTGATTGTATGATTGTGATTGTATGATTGTGATTGTATGATTGTATTTGGGAGATTGTATTTTGGAGATTGTAATTGTATGATTGCGATTGTATGATTGCGATTGTATGATTGTGATTGTATGATTGTGATTGTATGATTGTGATTGTATGATTGTGATTGTATGATTGTGATTGTATGATTGTGATTGTATGATTGTGATTGTATGATTGTGATTGTATGATTGTGATTGTATGATTGTGATTGTATGATTGTGATTTTATGATTGTAATTGTATGATTATGATTGTACGATTGTGATTGTACGATTATGATTGTACGATTGTGATTGTACGATTGTGATTGTACGATTGTGATTGTATGATTGTGATTGCATGATTGTGATTGTATGATTGTGATTGTATGATTGTAATTGTATGATTATGATTGTATGATTGTGATTGTATGATTGTGATTGTATGACTGTGATTGTATGATTGTGATTGTATGATTGTGATAGTATGATTGTGATTGTATGATTGTGATAGTATGATTGTGATTGTATGACTGTGATTGTATGATTGTGATTGTATGATTGTGATTGTATGATTGTGATTGTATGATTGTGATTGTATGATTGCGATTGTATGATTGTGATTGTATGATTGTGATTGTATGATTGTGATAATATGATTGTGACTGTATGATTGTTATTGTATGATTGTGATTGTGTGATTGTGATTGCATGATTGTATTTGGGAGATTGTATTTTGGAGATTGTAATTGTATGATTGCGATTGTATGATTGTGATTGTATGATTGTGATTGTATGATTGTGATTGTATGATTGTGATTGTATGATTGTGATTGTATGATTGTGATTGTATGATTGTAATTGCATGACCGTGATTGTATGATTGTGATTGTATGATTGTGATTGTGTGATTAGGATTGTATGATTGTGATAGTATGATTGTGATTGTATGATTGTGATTGTATGTTTGTGATTGTATGATTGTAATTGTGTGATTATGATTGTATGATTGTGATTGTATGATTGTGATTGTATGATTGTGATTGAATGATTGTGATTGTATGATTGTGATAGTATGATTGTGATTGTATGATTGTGATTGTATGACTGTGATTGTATGATTGTGATTGTGCGAATGTGATTGTACGATTGTGATTGTACGATTGTGATTGTATGATTATGATTGTATGATTATGATTGTATGATTGTGATTGCATGATTGTGATTGTATGATTGTGATAGTATGATTGTGATTGTATGACTGTGATTGTATGACTGTGATTGTATGATTGTGATTGTACGATTGTCATTGTATGATTATGATTGTATGATTGTGATTGCATGATTGTGATTGTATGATTGAGATTGCATGATTTTGTATGTATGATTGTGATTGTATGATTGTGATTGTATGATTGTGATTGTATGATTGTGATTGTATGACTGTGATTGTATGATTGTGATTGTGCGATTGTGATTGTACGATTGTGATTGTACGATTGTGATTGTATGATTGTGATTGTATGATTATGATGGAATGATTGTGATTGCATGATTGTGATTGTATGATTGTGATTGTATGATTGTGATTGTATGATTGCGATTGTATGATTGTGATTGTATGATTGTGATTGTATGATTGTGATTGTATGATTGTGACTGTATGATTGTGGTTGTATGATTGTGATTGCGTGATTGTGATTGTATGATTGTGATTGTGTGATTGCGATTGTATGATTGCGATTGTATGATTGCGATTGTATGATTGTGATTGTATGATTGTGATTGTATGACTGTGATTGTATGATTGTGATTGTATGTTGTAATTGTATGATTAGGATTATATGATTGTGATAGTATGATTGTGATTGTATGATTGTGATTGTATGTTGTGATTGTATGATTAGGATTGTATGATTGTGATAGTATGATTGTGATTGTATGATTGTGATTGTATGATTGTGATTGTATGATTGTGATTGTATGATTGTGATTGTATGATTGTATTTGGGAGATTGTATTTCGGAGATTGTAATTGTATGATTGCGATTGTATGATTGTGATTGTATGATTGTGATTGTATGACTGTGATTGTATGATTGTGATTGTATGATTGTGATTGTATGATTGTGATTGTATGATTGTGATTGTATGATTGTGATTGTATGATTGTGATTGTATGATTGTAATGGTATGACTGTGATTGTATGATTGTGATTGTATGATTGTGATTGTATGATTAGGATTGTATGATTGTGATTACGTGATTGTGATTGTATGATTGCGATTGTATGATTGTGATTGTATGGTTGTGATTGCATGATTGTGATTGTATGATTGTCATTGTATGATTATGATTGTATGATTGTGATTGCATGATTGTGACTGTATGATTGAGATTGCATGATTTTGTATGTATGATTGTGATTGTATGATTGTGATTGTATGATTGTGATAGCATGATTGTGATTGTATGATTGTGATTGTATGACTGTGATTGTATGATTGTGATTGTATGATTGTGATTGTATGATTGTGATTGTATGATTGTGATAGTATGATTGTGATTGTATGATTGTGATTGTATGATTGTGATTGTATGACTGTGATTGTATGATTGTGATTGTGCGATTGTGATTGTACGATTGTGATTGTACGATTGTGATTGTACGATTGTGATTGTATGATTATGATGGAATGAGTGTGATTGCATGGTTGTGATTGTATGATTGTGATTGCATGATTTTGGATGTATGATTGTGATTGTATGATTATGATGGAATGATTGTGATTGCATGATTGTGATTGTATGATTGTGATTGTAGGATTGTGATTGTATGATTGTGATTGTATGTTGTGATTGTATGATTAGGATTGTATGATTGTGATAGTATGATTGTGATTGTATGATTGTGATTGTATGATTGTGATTGTATGATTGTGATTGTATGATTGTGATTGTATGATTGTATTTGGGAGATTGTATTTCGGAGATTGTAATTGTATGATTGCGATTGTATGATTGTGATTGTATGATTGTGATTGTATGACTGTGATTGTATGATTGTGATTGTATGATTGTGATTGTATGATTGTGATTGCATGATTGTGATTGTATGATTGTGATTGTATGATTGTGATTGTATGATTGTGATTGTATGATTGTGATTGTATGATTGTAATTGTAAGATTGTGATTGTATGACTGTGATTGTATGATTGTGATTGTATGATTGTGATTGTATGATTGTATTTGGGAGATTGTATTTTGGAGATTGTAATTGTATGATTGCGATTGTATGATTGTGATTGTATGATTGTGATTGTACGATTATGATTGTACGATTGTGATTGTACGATTGTGATTGTACGATTGTGATTGTACGATTGTGATTGTATGATTGTGATTGTATGATTGTGATTGTATGATTGTAATTGTATGATTACTATTGTATGATTGTGATTGTATGATTGTGATTGTATGACTGTGATTGTATGATTGTGATTGTATGATGGTGATTGTATGATTGTCATTGTATGATTATCATTGTATGATTGTGATTGCATGATTGCGATTGTATGATTGAGATTGCATGATTTTGTATGTATGATTGTGATTATATGATTGTGATAGTATGATTGTGATTGTATGGTTGTGATTGCATGATTGTGATTGTATGATTGTCATTGTATGATTATGATTGTATGATTGTGATTGCATGATTGTGACTGTATGATTGAGATTGCATGATTTTGTATGTATGATTGTGATTGTATGATTGTGATTGTATTATTGTGATAGCATGATTGTGATTGTATGATTGTGATTGTATGACTGTGATTGTATGATTGTGATTGTATGATTGTGATTGTATGATTGTGATTGTATGATTCTGATAGTATGATTGTGATTGTATGATTGTGATTGTATGACTGTGATTGTATGATTGTGATTGTGCGATTGTGATTGTACGATTGTGATTGTACGATTGTGATTGTATGATTATGATGGAATGAGTGTGATTGCATGATTGTGATTGTATGATTGTGATTGCATGATTTTGGATGTATGATTGTGATTGTATGATTATGATGGAATGATTGTGATTGCATGATAGTGATTGTATGATTGTGATTGTATGATTGTGATTGTATGATTGTGATTGCATGATTGTGATTGTATGATTGTGATTGTATGACTGTGATTGTATGATTGTGATTGTATGATTGTGATTGTATGATTAGGATTGTATGATTGTGATAGTATGATTGTGATTGTATGACTGTGATTGTATGATTGTGATTGTATGATTGTGATTGTATGATTGTATTTGGGAGATTGTATTTTGGAGATTGTAATTGTATGATTGCGATTGTATGATTGTGATTGTATGATTGTGATTGTATGATTGTGATTGTATGATTGTGATTGTATGATTGTGATAGTATGATTGTGATTGTATGATTGTGATTGTATGATTGTGATTGTATGACTGTGATTGTATGATTGTGATTGTGCGATTGTGATTGTACGATTGTGATTGTACGATTGTGATTGTACGATTGTGATTGTACGATTATGATTGTACGATTGTGATTGTACGATTGTGATTGTACGATTGTGATTGTACGATTGTGATTGTACGATTGTGATTGTACGATTGTGATTGTACGATTGTGATTGTACGATTGTGATTGTATGATTGTAATTGTATGATTATGATTGTATGATTGTGATTGTATGATTGTGATTGTATGACTGTGATTGTATGATTGTGATTGTATGATGGTGATTGTATGATTGTCATTGTATGATTATCATTGTATGATTGTGATTGCATGATTGCGATTGTATGATTGAGATTGCATGATTTTGTATGTATGATTGTGATTATATGATTGTGATAGTATGATTGTGATTGTAAGATTGTGATTGCATGATTGTCATTGTATGATTATGGTTGTATGATTGTGATTGCATGATTGTGATTGTATGATTGTGATTGCATGATTTTGAATGTATGATTGTGATTGTATGACTGTGATTGTATGATTATGATGGAATGATTGTGATTGTATGATTGTGATTGTATGATTGTGATTGTATGATTGTGATTGTATTATTGTAATTGTAAGATTATGATTGTATGATTGTGATTGTATGATTGTGATGGTATGATAACGATTGTATGTGTGTGATTGTATGATTGCGATTGTATGATTGTGATTGTATGATTATGATTGTATGATTGTGATTGTATGATTGTGATTGTATGATTATGATTGTATGGTTGTGACTGTATGATTGTGATGGTATGATTGCGATTGTATGATTGCGATCGTATGATTGTGATTGTATGATTATGATTGTACGATTGTGATTGTATGATTGCGATTGTATGATTGTGATTGTATGATTGTGATTGTATGATTGTGATTGTATGATTGTGATTGTATGATTGTGACTGTATGATTGTGGTTGTATGATTGTGATTGTCTGATTGTAATGGTATGACTGTGATTGTATGATTGTGATTGTATGATTGTGATTGTATGATTGTGATTGTATGATTAGGATTGTATGATTGTGATTACGTGATTGTGATTGTATGATTGCGATTGTATGATTGTGATTGTATGGTTGTGATTGCATGATTGTGATTGTATGATTGTCATTGTATGATTATGATTGTATGATTGTGATTGCATGATTGTGACTGTATGATTGAGATTGCATGATTTTGTATGTATGATTGTGATTGTATGATTGTGATTGTATGATTGTGATTGTATGATTGTGATTGCATGATTGTGATTGTATGATTGTCATTGTATGATTATGATTGTATGATTGTGATTGCATGATTGTGACTGTATGATTGAGATTGCATGATTTTGTATGTATGATTGTGATTGTATGATTGTGATTGTATTATTGTGATAGCATGATTGTGATTGTATGATTGTGATTGTATGACTGTGATTGTATGATTGTGATTGTATGATTGTGATTGTATGATTGTGATTGTATGATTGTATTTGGGAGATTGTATTTTGGAGATTGTAATTGTATGATTGCGATTGTATGATTGTGATTGTATGATTGTGATTGTACGATTATGATTGTACGATTGTGATTGTACGATTGTGATTGTACGATTGTGATTGTATGATTGTGATTGTATGATTGTGATTGTATGATTGTGATTGTATGATTGTAATTGTATGATTATGATTGTATGATTGTGATTGTATGATTGTGATTGTATGACTGTGATTGTATGATTGTGATTGTATGATGGTGATTGTATGATTGTCATTGTATGATTATCATTGTATGATTGTGATTGCATGATTGCGATTGTATGATTGAGATTGCATGATTTTGTATGTATGATTGTGATTATATGATTGTGATAGTATGATTGTGATTGTATGGTTGTGATTGCATGATTGTGATTGTATGATTGTCATTGTATGATTATGATTGTATGATTGTGATTGCATGATTGTGACTGTATGATTGAGATTGCATGATTTTATATGTATGATTGTGATTGTATGATTGTGATTGTATTATTGTGATAGCATGATTGTGATTGTATGATTGTGATTGTATGACTGTGATTGTATGATTGTGATTGTATGATTGTGATTGTATGATTGTGATTGTATGATTCTGATAGTATGATTGTGATTGTATGATTGTGATTGTATGACTGTGATTGTATGATTGTGATTGTGCGATTGTGATTGTACGATTGTGATTGTGTGATTGCGATTGTATGGTTGCGATTGTATGATTGTGATTGTATGATTGTGATTGTATGATTGTGATTGTATGACTGTGATTGTATGATTGTGATTGTATGATTGTGATTGTATGATTAGGATTGTATGATTGTGATAGTATGATTGTGATTGTATGACTGTGATTGTATGATTGTGATTGTATGATTGTGATTGTATGATTGTGATTGTATGATTGTATTTGGGAGATTGTATTTTGGAGATTGTAATTGTATGATTGCGATTGTATGATTGTGATTGTATGATTGTGATTGTATGATTGTGATTGTATGATTGTGATAGTATGATTGTGATTGTATGATTGTGATTGTATGATTGTGATTGTATGACTGTGATTGTATGATTGTGATTGTGCGATTGTGATTGTACGATTGTGATTGTACGATTGTGTTTGTACGATTGTGATTGTACGATTATGATTGTACGATTGTGATTGTACGATTGTGATTGTACGATTGTGATTGTATGATTGTGATTGTATGATTGTAATTGTATGATTATGATTGTATGATTGTGATTGTATGATTGTGATTGTATGACTGTGATTGTATGATGGTGATTGTATGATTGTCATTGTATGATTATCATTGTATGATTGTGATTGCATGATTGCGATTGTATGATTGAGATTGCATGATTTTGTATGTATGATTGTGATTATATGATTGTGATAGTATGATTGTGATTGTAAGATTGTGATTGCATGATTGTCATTGTATGATTATGGTTGTATGATTGTGATTGCATGATTGTGATTGTATGATTGTGATTGCATGATTTTGAATGTATGATTGTGATTGTATGATTGTGATTGTATGTCTGTGATTGTATGATTGTGATTGTATGATTGTGATTGTATGATTGTGATAGTATGATTGTGATTGTGTGATTGTGATTGTATGACTGTGATTGTATGATTGTGATTGTATGATTGTGATTGTATGATTGTGATAGTATGATTGTGATTGTATGATTGTGATTGTATGACTGCGATTGTATGATTGTGATTGTGCGAATGTGATTGTACGATTGTGATTGTACGATTGTGATTGTACGATTATGATTGTATGATTATGATTGTATGGTTGTGATTGCATGATTGTGATTGTATGATTGTGATAGTATGATTGTGATTGTATGACTGTGATTGTATGACTGTGATTGTATGATTGTGATTGTATGATTGTCATTGTATGATTATGATTGTATGATTGTGATTGTATGATTGTGATTGTATGATTGTGATTGTATGACTGTGATTGTATGATTGTGATTGTGCGAATGTGATTGTACGATTGTGATTGTACCATTGTGATTGTACGATTATGATTGTATGATTATGATTGTATGATTGTGATTGCATGATTGTGATTGTATGATTGTGATTGTATGATTGTGATTGTGTGATTGTGATTGTATGACTGTGATTGTATGATTATGATGGAATGATTGTGATTGTATGATTGTGATTGTATGATTGTGATTGTATGACTGTGATTGTATGATTGTGATTGTGCGATTGTGATTGTACGATTGTGATTGTACGATTGTGTTTATACGATTGTGATTGTACGATTATGATTGTACGATTGTGATTGTACGATTGTGATTGTACGATTGTGATTGTATGATTGTGATTGTATGATTGTAATTGTATGATTATGATTGTATGATTGTGATTGTATGATTGTGATTGTATGACTGTGATTGTATGATTGTGATTGTATGATGGTGATTGTATGATTGTCATTGTATGATTATCATTGTATGATTGTGATTGCATGATTGCGATTGTATGATTGAGATTGCATGATTTTGTATGTATGATTGTGATTATATGATTGTGATAGTATGATTGTGATTGTAAGATTGTGATTGCATGATTGTCATTGTATGATTATGGTTGTATGATTGTGATTGCATGATTGTGATTGTATGATTGTGATTGCATGATTTTGAATGTATGATTGTGATTGTATGATTGTGATTGTATGTCTGTGATTGTATGATTGTGATTGTATTATTGTGATTGTATGATTGTGATAGTATGATTGTGATTGTGTGATTGTGATTGTATGACTGTGATTGTATGATTGTGATTGTATGATTGTGATTGTATGATTGTGATAGTATGATTGTGATTGTATGATTGTGATTGTATGACTGCGATTGTATGATTGTGATTGTGCGAATGTGATTGTACGATTGTGATTGTACGATTGTGATTGTACGATTATGATTGTATGATTATGATTGTATGGTTGTGATTGCATGATTGTGATTGTATGATTGTGATAGTATGATTGTGATTGTATGACTGTGATTGTATGACTGTGATTGTATGATTGTGATTGTATGATTGTCATTGTATGATTATGATTGTATGATTGTGATTGTATGATTGTGATTGTATGATTGTGATTGTATGACTGTGATTGTATGATTGTGATTGTGCGAATGTGATTGTACGATTGTGATTGTACCATTGTGATTGTACGATTATGATTGTATGATTATGATTGTATGATTGTGATTGCATGATTGTGATTGTATGATTGTGATTGTATGATTGTGATTGTGTGATTGTGATTGTATGACTGTGATTGTATGATTATGATGGAATGATTGTGATTGTATGATTGTGATTGTATGATTGTGATTGTATGATTGTGATTGTATTATTGTAATTGTAAGATTATGATTGTATGATTGTGATTGTATGATTGTGATGGTATGATAACGATTGTATGTGTGTGATTGTATGATTGCGATTGTATGATTGTGATTGTATGATTATGATTGTATGATTGTGATTGTATGATTGTGATTGTATGATTATGATTGTATGGTTGTGACTGTATGATTGTGATGGTATGATTGCGATTGTATGATTGCGATCGTATGATTGTGATTGTATGATTATGATTGTACGATTGTGATTGTACGATTGTGATTGTATGATTGCGATTGTATGATTGTGATTGTATGATTGTGATTGTATGATTGTGATTGTATGATTGTGATTGTATGATTGTGACTGTATGATTGTGGTTGTATGATTGTGATTGTCTGATTGCGATTGTATGATTGCGATAGTATGATTGTGATTGTATGACTGTGATTGTATGATTGTGATTGTATGATTGTGATTGTATGATTGTGATTGTATGATTGTATTTGGGAGATTGTATTTTGGAGATTGTAATTGTATGATTGCGATTGTATGATTGCGATTGTATGATTGCGATTGTATGATTGTGATTGTATGATTGTGATTGTATGATTGTGAGTGTATGATTGTGATTGTATGATTGTAATTGTATGATTATGATTGTATGATTGTGATTGTATGATTGTGATTGTATGACTGTGATTGTATGATTGTGATTGTATGATGGTGATTGTATGATTGTCATTGTATGATTATCATTGTATGATTGTGATTGCATGATTGCGATTGTATGATTGAGATTGCATGATTTTGTATGTATGATTGTGATTATATGATTGTGATAGTATGATTGTGATTGTAAGATTGTGATTGCATGATTGTCATTGTATGATTATGGTTGTATGATTGTGATTGCATGATTGTGATTGTATGATTGTGATTGCATGATTTTGAATGTATGATTGTGATTGTATGATTGTGATTGTATGTCTGTGATTGTATGATTGTGATTGTATGATTGTGATTGTATGATTGTGATAGTATGATTGTGATTGTGTGATTGTGTGATTGTGATTGTATGACTGTGATTGTATGATTGTGATTGTATGATTGTGATTGTATGATTGTGATAGTATGATTGTGATTGTATGATTGTGATTGTATGACTGTGATTGTATGATTGTGATTGTGCGAATGTGATTGTACGATTGTGATTGTACGATTGTGATTGTACGATTATGATTGTATGATTATGATTGTATGGTTGTGATTGCATGATTGTGATTGTATGATTGTGATAGTATGATTGTGATTGTATGACAGTGATTGTATGACTGTGATTGTATGATTGTGATTGTATGATTGTCATTGTATGATTATGATTGTATGATTGTGATTGTATGATTGTGATTGTATGATTGTGATTGTATGACTGTGATTGTATGATTGTGATTGTGCGAATGTGATTGTACGATTGTGATTGTACCATTGTGATTGTACGATTATGATTGTATGATTATGATTGTATGATTGTGATTGCATGATTGTGATTGTATGATTGTGATTGTATGATTGTGATTGTATGATTGTGATTGTATGACTGTGATTGTATGGTTGTGATTGTGCGAATGTGATTGTACGATTGTGATTGTACCATTGTGATTGTACGATTATGATTGTATGATTATGATTGTATGATTGTGATTGCATGATTGTGATTGTATGATTGTGATTGTATGATTGTGATTGTATGATTGTGATTGTATGACTGTGATTGTATGATTATGATGGAATGATTGTGATTGTATGATTGTGATTGTATGATTGTGATTGTATGATTGTGATTGTATTATTGTAATTGTAAGATTATGATTGTATGATTGTGATTGTATGATTGTGATGGTATGATAACGATTGTATGTGTGTGATTGTATGATTGCGATTGTATGATTGTGATTGTATGATTGTGATTGTCTGATTGTGATTGTATGATTGTGATTGTATGATTGTGACTGTATGATTGTGGTTGTATGATTGTGATTGTCTGATTGCGATTGTATGATTGTGATAGTATGATTGTGATTGTATGACTGTGATTGTATGATTGTGATTGTATGATTGTGATTGTATGATTGTGATTGTATGATTGTATTTGGGAGATTGTATTTTGGAGATTGTAATTGTATGATTGCGATTGTATGATTGCGATTGTATGATTGCGATTGTATGATTGTGATTGTATGATTGTGATTGTATGATTGTGAGTGTATGATTGTAATTGCATGACTGTGATTGTATGATTGTGATTGTATGTTGTAATTGTATGATTAGGATTATATGATTGTGATTGCATGATTGTGACTGTATGATTAAGATTGCATGATTTTGTATGTATGATTGTGATTGTATGATTGTGATTGTATGATTGTGATTGTATGATTGTGATTGTATGATTGTGATTGTATGACTGTGATTGTATGATTGTGATTGTGCGATTGTGATTGTACGATTGTGATTGTACGATTGTGATTGTGCGATTGTGATTGTACGATTATGATTGTACGATTGTGATTGTACGATTGTGATTGTACGATTGTGATTGTATGTTGTGATTGTATGATTAGAATTGTATGATTGTGATAGTATGATTGTGATTGTATGATTGTGATTGTATGATTGTGATTGTATGATTGTGATTGTATGATTGTATTTGGGAGATTGTATTTCGGAGATTGTAATTGTATGATTGCGATTGTATGATTGTGATTGTATGATTGTGATTGTATGATTGTGATAGTATGATTGTGATTGTATGATTGTGATTGTATGATTGTGATTGTATGATTGTAATGGTATGACTGTGATTGTATGATTGTGATTGTATGATTGTGATTGTATGATTAGGATTGTATGATTGTGATTACGTGATTGTGATTGTATGATTGCGATTGTATGATTGTGATTGTATGGTTGTGATTGCATGATTGTGATTGTATGATTGTCATTGTATGATTATGATTGTATGATTGTGATTGCATGATTGTGACTGTATGATTAAGATTGCATGATTTTGTATGTATGATTGTGATTGTATGATTGTGATTGTATGATTGTGATTGTATGATTGTGATTGTATGATTGTGATTGTATGATTGTGATTGTATGATTGTGATTGTATGACTGTGATTGTATGATTGTGATTGTGCGATTGTGATTGTACGATTGTGATTGTACGATTGTGATTGTGCGATTGTGATTGTACGATTATGATTGTACGATTGTGATTGTACGATTGTGATTGTACGATTGTGATTGTACGATTGTGATTGTACGATTGTGATTGTATGATTGTAATTGTATGATTATGATTGTATGATTGTGATTGTATGATTGTGATTGTATGACTGTGATTGTATGATTGTGATTGTATGATTGTGATTGTATGATTAGGATTGTATGATTGTGATAGTATGATTGTGATTGTATGACTGTGATTGTATGATTGTGATTGTATGATTGTGATTGTATGATTATGATTGTATGATTGTATTTGGGAGATTGTATTTCGGAGATTGTAATTGTATGATTGCGATTGTATGATTGTGATTGTATGATTGTGATAATATGATTGTGACCGTATGATTGTTATTGTATGATTGGGATTGTGTGATTGTGATTGTATGATTGTATTTGGGAGATTGTATTTTGGAGATTGTAATTGTATGATTGCGATTGTATGATTGTGATTGTATGATTGTGATTGTGCGATTGTGATTGTACGATTGTGATTGTACGATTGTGATTGTACGATTGTGATTGTATGATTATGGTGGAATGAGTGTGATTGCATGATTGTGATTGTATGATTGTGATTGCATGATTTTGGATGTATGATTGTGATTGTGTGATTGTGATTGTATGATTGTGATTTTATGATTGTCTTAGTATGATTGTGATTGTAAGATTGTGATTGTATGTCTGTGATTGTATGATTGTGATTGTATGATTGTGATTGTATGATTGTGATTGTATGATTGTATTTGGGAGATTTGTATTTTGGAGATTGTAATTGTATGATTGTGATTGTATGATTGTGATTGTATGATTGTGATTGTATGATTGTGATAGTATGATTGTGATTGTATGATTGTGATTGTATGATTGTGATTGTATGATTGTGATTGTATGATGGTGATTGTATGATTGTAATTGTATGATTATGATAGTATGATTGTGATTGTATGATTGTGATTGTATGATTGTGATTGTATGATTGTGATTGTATGATTCTGATTGTATGATTGTGATAGTATGACTGTGATTGTATGATTGTGATTGTATGACTGTGATTGTATGATTGTGATTGTGCGAATGTGATTGTACGATTGTGATTGTACGATTGTGATTGTACGATTATGATTGTATGATTATGATTGTATGATTGTGATTGCATGATTGCGATTGTATGATTGTGATAACACGATTGTGATTGTATGACTGTGATTGTATGACTGTGATTGTATGATTGTGATTGTATGATTGTCATTGTATGATTATGATTGTATGATTGTGATTTTATGATTGTGATAGTATGATTGTGATTGTAAGATTGTGATTGTATGTCTGTGATTGTATGATTGTGATTGTATGATTGTGATTGTATGATGTGTGATTGTATGATTGTATTTGGGAGATTGTATTTTGGAGATTGTAATTGTATGATTGTGATTGTATGATTGTGATTGTATGATTGTGATTGTATGATTGTGATAGTATGATTGTGATTGTATGATTGTGATTGTATGACTGTGATTGTATGATTGTGATTGTGCGATTGTGATTGTACGATTGTGATTGTACGATTGTGATTGTATGATTATGATGGAATGAGTGTGATTGCATGATTGTGATTGTATGATTGTGATTGCATGATTTTTGGATGTACGATTGTGATTGTGTGATTGTGATTGTATGATTATGATTGTATAATTGTGATTGTATGATTGTATTTGGGAGATTGTATTTTGGAGATTGTAATTGTAGGATTGCGATTGTATGATTGTGATTGTATGATTGTGATGGTATGATTGCGATTGTATGATTGTGATTGTATGATTGCGATTGTATGATTGTGATTGTATGATTATGATGGTATGATTGTGATTGTATGATTGTGATTGTATGATTATGATTGTATGGTTCTGACTGTATGATTGTGATGGTATGATTGTGATTGTATGATTCTGACTGTATGATTGTGATTGTATGATTGTGATTGTGTGATTGCGATTGTATGATTGCGATTGTATGATTGTGATTGTATGATTGTGATTGTATGATTGTGATTGTATGACTGTGATTGTATGATTGTGATTGTATGTTGTGATTGTATGATTAGGATTGTATGATTGTGATAGTATGATTGTGATTGTATGATTGCGATTGTATGTTTGTGATTGTATGATTTTGATTGTATGATGTGATAGTATGATTGTGATTGTATGATTGTGATTGTATGATTGTGATTGTATGATTGTGATCGTATGATTGTATTTGGGAGATTGTATTTTGGAGATTGTAATTGTATGATTGCGATTGTATGATTGTGATTGTATGATTGTGATTGTATGATTGTGATTGTATGATTGTGATTGTATGATTGTGATTGTATGATGGTGATTGTATGATTGTAACTGTATGATTATGATTGTATGATTGTGATTGTATGATTGTGATTGTATGACTGTGATTGTATGATTGTGATTGTGCGAATGTGATTGTACGATTGTGATTGTACGATTGTGATTGTATGATTATGATTGTATGATTATGATTGTATGATTGTGATTGCATGATTGTGATTGTATGATTGTGATAGTATGATTGTGATTGTATGACTGTGATTGTATGACTGTGATTGTATGATTGTGATTGTATGATTGTCATTGTATGATTATGATTGTATGATTGTGATTGCATGATTGTGATTGTATGATTGAGATTGCATGATTTTGTATGTATGATTGTGATTGTATGATTGTGAATGAATGTATGATTGTGATTGCATGATTGTGATTGTATGATTGTGATTGTATGATTGTGATTGTATGATTGTGATTGCATGATTGTGATGTATGATTGTGATTGTATGATTGTATTTGGGAGATTGTATTTTGGAGATTGTAATTGTAGGATTGCGATTGAATGATTGTGATTGTATGTTGTTGGATTGATGTGTGATGTGTATGATTGCGATTGTATGATTGTGATTGTATGAGTTAGTGATGTATGATTGTGATTGTATGATTGTGATTGTATGATTATGATTGTATGGTTGTGACTGTATGATTGTGATGGTATGATTGTGATTGTATGATTCTGACTGTATGATTGTGATTGTATGATTGTGATTGTGTGATTGCAATTGTATGATTGCGATTG
>NW_027474191.1:0-71239 GCF_050947335.1 Megachile rotundata | reverse complement strand
GATAGGACGACAATTACTATACTTATCAGTCTTATTATTATCAATCTAACTCATATTATGAGCCATATTATGCTTATGTGATGAAAAGAACGATAATTACTATACTTATTACTCTTATTATTATCAATCTACCTCATATTATTAGCCATATTATGCTTATGTGATCGATAGAACGACAATTACTATACTTATTACACTCACTATTATCACCCTAACTCATATTATTAACCATATTATGCACATATGATCGATAGAGCGACAATTACTGTACGTATTACTCTTACTATTATCAATCTAACTCATATTATTAGCCATATTATGCTTATATGATCGATAGGACGACAATTACTATACTCACTACTCTTATTGTTATCAATCTAACTCATATTATTAACCATATTATGCAAATATGATCGATAGAACGACAATTACTATACTCATTACTCTTATTATTATCAATCTAACTCATATTATTAGCCATATTATGCTTATATGATCGATAGGACGACAATTACTATACTTATTACTCTTATTATTATCAATCTAACTCATATTATTAGCCATATTATGCTTATATCATCGATAGGACGGCAATTACTATACTTATTAGTCTTATTATTATCAATCTAACTCATATTATTAGCCATATTATGCTTATGTGATCGAAAGAATGATAATTACTATACTTATTACACTTACTATTATCAATCTAACTCATATTATTAGCCATATTATGCTTATATGATCGATAGGACGGCAATTACTATACTTATTAGTCTTATTATTATCAATCTAACTCATATTATTAGCCATATTATGCTTATGTGATCGATAGAACGATAATTACTATACTTATTACTCTTACTATTATCAATCTAACTCATATTATTAGCCATATTATGCTTATATGATCGACAGAACGACAATTACTATACTTATTACTATTATTATTATCAGTCTAACTCATATTATTAGCCATATTATGCTTATGTGATCGATAGAACGACAATTACTATACCTATTACACTCACTATTATCACTCTAATTGATATTATTAGCCATGTTATGCTTATAAGATCGATAGGACGACAATTACTATACTCACTACTCTTATTGTTATCAATCTAAGTCATGTTATTAACCATATTATGCATATATGATCGATAGAACGACAATTACTATACTCATTACTCTAATTATTATCAATCTAACTCATATTAATCGCCATATTATGCTTATGTGATCGAAAGAACGATAATTACTATACTTATTACTCCTATTATTATCAATCTAACTCATATTATTAGCCATATTATGCTGATATGATCGATAGAACGACATTTACTATACTCATTACTCTTATTATTATCAATCTAACTCATATTATTAGCCATATTATGCTTATGTGATCGAAAGAACGATAATTACTATACTTATTACTCTTACTAATATCAATCTAACTTATATTATTAGCCATATTATGCTTATATGATCGACAGAACGACAATTACTATACTTATTACTCTTATTATTATCAATCTAACTCATATTATTAGCCATATTATGCTTATGTGATCGATAGGACGACAATTACTATACTCACTACTCTTATTGTTATCAATCTAACTCATATTATTAACCATATTATGCAAATATGACCGATAGAACGACATTTACTATACTCATTACTCTTATTATTATCAATCTAACTCATATTATTAGCCATATTATGCTTATATGATCGACAGAACGACAATTACTATACTTATTACTCTTATTATTATCAATCTAACTCATATTATTAGCCATATTATGCTTATGTGATCGATAGAACGACAATTACTATACTTATTACACTCACTATTATCAATCTAACTCATATTATTAGCCATATTATGCTTATATGATCGATAGGACGACAATTACTATACTTATTACTCTTATTATTATCAATCTAACTCATATTATTAGCCATATTATGCTTATATGATCGATAGGACGGCAATTACTATACTTATTACTCTTATTATTATCAATCTAACTCATATTATTCGCCATATTATGCTAATATGATCGACAGAACGACAATTACTATACTTATTACACTCACTATTATCAATCTAACTCATATTATTATCCATATTATGCATATATGATCGATAGAGCGACAATTACTATACTCACTACTCTTATTATTATCAATCTAACTCATATTATTACACATATTATGCTTATATGATCGATAGAACGACATTTACTATACTCATTACTCTTATTATTATCAATCTAACTCATATTATTAGCCCTATTATGCTTATGTGATCGAAAGAACGATAATTACTATACTTATTACTCTTACTATTATCAATCTAACTCATATTATTAGCCATATTATGCTTATATGATCGACAGAACGACAATTACTATACTTATTACTCTTATTATTATCAATGTAACTCATATTATTAGCCATATTATGCTTATATGATCGATAGGACGGCAATTACTACACCTATTACTCTTATTATTATCAATCTAACTCATATTATTCGCCATATTATGCTAATATGATCGACAGAACGACAATTACTATACATATTACACTCACTATTATCAATCTAACTCATATTATTAGCCCTATTATGCTTATATGATCGATAGAACGACAATTACTATACTCATTACTCTTATTATTATCAATCTAACTCATATTATTAGCCATATTATGCTTATATGATCGATAGGACGGCAATTACTATACTTATTAGTCTTATTATTATCAATCTAACTCATATTATTAGCCATATTATGCTTATGTGATCGATAGAACGATAATTACTATACTTATTACTCTTACTATTATCAATCTAACTCATATTATTAGCCATATTATGCTTATATGATCGACAGAACGACAATTACTATACTTATTACTATTATTATTATCAGTCTAACTCATATTATTAGCCATATTATGCTTATGTGATCGATAGAACGACAATTCGTATACATATTACTCTTATTATTATCAATCTAACTCATATTATTAGCCATATTATGCTTATATGATCGATAGGACGGCAATTACTATACTTATAAGTCTTATTACTATCAATCTAACTTATATTATTAGCCATATTATGCTTATATGATCGATAGGACGACAATTACTATACTCACTACTCTTACTGTTATCAATCTAACTCATATTATTAACCATATTATTCAAATATGATCGATAGAACGACAATTACTATACTTATTACTCTTATTATTATCAACCTAACTCATGTTATTAGGCATATTATGCTTATATGATCGATAGATCCACAATTACTATACTGACTTCTCTTATTTTTATCATTCTAACCCATATTATTAGCCATAATATGCTTATATGATCGATAGAACGACAATTACTATACTTATTACTCTTATTATTATCAATCTAACTCATATTATTAGCCATATTATGCTTATGTGATCGAAAGAATGATAATTACTATACTTATTACTCTTACTATTATCAATCTAACTCATATTATTAGCCATATTATGCTTATATGATCGACAGAACGACAATTACTATACTTATTAGTCTTATTATTATCAATCTAACTCATATTATTAGCCATATTATGCTTATGTGATCGAAAGAACGATAATTACTATACTTATTACTCTTACTATTATCAATCTAACTCATATTATTAGCCATATTATGCTTATATGGTCGACAGAACGACAATTACTATACTTATTACTCTTATTATTATCAATCTAACTCATATTATTAGCCATATTGTGCTTATGTGATCGATAGAACGACAGTTACTGTACTTATTACAATCACTATTATCAATCTAATTCATATTATTAGCCATATTATGCTTATATGATCGATAGGACGACAATTACTATACCCACTACTCTTATTGTTATCAATCTAACTCATATTACTAACCATATTATGCAAAAATGATCGATAGAACGACAATTACTATACTCATTACTCTTATTATTATCAATCTAACTCATATTATTAGCCCTATTATGCTTATATGATCGATAGAACGACAATTACTATACTTATTACTCTTATTATTATCAATCTAACTCATATTATTAGCCATATTATGCTTATATGATCGATAGGACGGCAATTACTATACTTATTACTCCTATTATTATCAATCTAACTCATATTATTAGCCATATTATGCTAATATGATCGATAGAACGACATTTACTATACTCATTACTCTTATTATTATCAATCTAACTCATATCATTAGCCACATTATGCTTATATGATCGATACAACGACAATTACTATACTTATTACTCTTATTATTATCAATCTAACTCATATTATTAGCCATATTATGCTTATGTGATCGAAAGAACGATAATTACTATACTTATTACTCTTACTATTATCAATCCAACTCATATTATTAGCCATATTGTGCATATGTGATCGACAGAACGACAATTACTATACTTATTACTCTTATTATTATCAATCTAACTCATATTATTAGCTATATTATGCTTATATGATCGATAGGAAGACAATTACTATACTCATTACTCTTATTATTATCAATCTAACTCATATCATTAGCCACATTATGCTTATATGATCGATACAACGACAATTACTATACTTATTACTCTTATTATTATCAATCTAACTCATATTATTAACCATATTATGCAAATATGACCGATAGAACGACAATTACTAAACTTATTACTCTTCTTATTATCAACCTAACTCATATTATTAGGCATATTATGCTTATATGATTCATAGATCCACAATTACTATACTCATTACTCTTATTATTATCAATCTAACTCATATTCTTAGCCATATTGTGCTTATGTGATCGATAGAACGACAATTACTATACTTATTACCCTTATTACTATCAATCTAACTCATATTATTAGCCATACTATGTTTATGTGATCGACAGAACGACAATTACTATACTTATTACACTCACTATTATCAATCCAACTCATATTATTAACCATATTATGCTTATATGATCGATAGAACGACATTTACTATACTCATTACTCTTATTATTATCAATCTAACTCATATTATTAGCCATATTATGCTTATGTGATCGATAGAACGACAATTCGTATACATATTACTCTTATTATTATCAATCTAACTCATATTATTAGTCATATTATGCTTATATGATCGATAGAACGGCAATTACTATACTCGTTACTCTTATTATTATCAATCTAACTCATATTATTAGCCATATTATGCTTATATGATCGATAGAACGACATTTACTATACTCATTACTCTAATTATTATCAATCTAACGCATATTATTCGCCATATTATGCTTATATGATCGACAGAACGACAATTAATATACTCATTACTCTTATTATTATCAATCTAACTCATATTATTAGCCATATTATGCTTATATGATCGATAGGACGACAATTACTATACTCACTACTCTTATTGTTATCAATCTAACTCATATTATTAGCCATATTATGCTAATATGATCGATAGAACGACATTTACTATACTCATTACTCTTATTATTATCAATCTAACTCATATTATTAGCCATATTATGCTAATATGATCGATAGAACGACATTTACTATACCCATTACTCTTATTATTATCAATCTAACTCATATTATTAGCCATATTATGCTTATATGATCGATAGGACGGCAATTACTATACTTATAAGTCTTATTACTATCAATCTAACTCATATTATTAGCCATATTATGCTAATATGATCGATAGAACGACATTTACTATACTCATTACTCTTATTATTATCAATCTAACTCATATCATTAGCCACATTATGCTTATATGATCGATACAACGACAATTACTATACTTATTACTCTTATTATTATCAATCTAACTCATATTATTAACCATATTATGCAAATATGACCGATAGAACGACAATTACTAAACTTATTACTCTTCTTATTATCAACCTAACTCATATTATTAGGCATATTATGCTTATATGATTCATAGATCCACAATTACTATACTCATTACTCTTATTATTATCAATCTAACTCATATTCTTAGCCATATTGTGCTTATGTGATCGATAGAACGACAATTACTATACTTATTACCCTTATTACTATCAATCTAACTCATATTATTAGCCATACTATGTTTATGTGATCGACAGAACGACAATTACTATACTTATTACACTCACTATTATCAATCCAACTCATATTATTAACCATATTATGCTTATATGATCGATAGAACGACATTTACTATACTCATTACTCTTATTATTATCAATCTAACTCATATTATTAGCCATATTATGCTTATGTGATCGATAGAACGACAATTCGTATACATATTACTCTTATTATTATCAATCTAACTCATATTATTAGTCATATTATGCTTATATGATCGATAGAACGGCAATTACTATACTCATTACTCTTATTATTATCAATCTAACTCATATTATTAGCCATATTATGCTTATATGATCGATAGAACGACATTTACTATACTCATTACTCTAATTATTATCAATCTAACGCATATTATTCGCCATATTATGCTTATATGATCGACAGAACGACAATTAATATACTCATTACTCTTATTATTATCAATCTAACTCATATTATTAGCCATATTATGCTTATATGATCGATAGGACGCCAATTACTATACTCACTACTCTTATTGTTATCAATCTAACTCATATTATTAGCCATATTATGCTAATATGATCGATAGAACGACATTTACTATACTCATTACTCTTATTATTATCAATCTAACTCATATTATTAGCCATATTATGCTAATATGATCGATAGGAAGACAATTACTATACTCACTACTCTTATTGTTATCAATCCAACTCATATTATTAACCATATTATGCAAATATGATCGATAGAACGACATTTACTATACTCATTACTCTTATTATTATCAATCTAACTCATATTATTAGCCATATTATGCTTATATGATCGATAGAACGACAATTACTATACTTATTACTCTTATTATTATCAATCTAACTCATATTATTAGCCATATTATGCTTATATGATCGATAGGACGGCAATTACTATACTTATTAGTCTTATTATTATCAATCTAACTCATATTATTAGCCATATTATGCTTATGTGATCGAAAGAATGATAATTACTATACTTATTACTCTTACTATTATCAATCTAACTCATATTATTAGCCATATTATGCTTATATGATCGACAGAACGACAATTACTATACTTATTAGTCTTATTATTATCAATCTAACTCATATTATTAGCCATATTATGCTTATATGATCGATAGGACGACAATTACTATACCCACTACTCTTATTGTTATCAATCTAACTCATATTACTAACCATATTATGCAAAAATGATCGATAGAACGACAATTACTATACTCATTACTCTTATTATTATCAATCTAACTCATATTATTAGCCCTATTATGCTTGTATGATCGATAGAACGACAATTACTATACTTATTACTCTTATTATTATCAATCTAACTCATATTATTAGCCATATTATGCTTATATGATCGATAGGACGGCAATTACTATACTTATTACTCCTATTATTATCAATCTAACTCATATTATTAACCATATTATGCTAATATGATCGATAGAACGACATTTACTATACTCATTACTCTTATTATTATCAATCTGACTCATATCATTAGCCACATTATGCTTATATGATCGATACAACGACAATTACTATACTTATTACTCTTATTATTATCAATCTAACTCATATTATTAGCCATATTATGCTTATGTGATCGAAAGAACGATAATTACTATACTTATTACTCTTACTATTATCAATCTAACTCATATTATTAGCCATATTGTGCATATGTGATCGACAGAACGACAATTACTATACTTATTACTCTTATTATTATCAATCTAACTCATATTATTAGCTATATTATGCTTATATGATCGATAGGAAGACAATTACTATACTCACTACTCTCATTGTTATCAATCCAACTCATATTATTAACCATATTATGCAAATATGATCGATAGAACGACAATTACTATACTCACTACTCTTATTGTTGTCAATCTAACTCATATTATTAGCCATATTATGCTTATATGATCGATAGGACGACAATTACTATACTCACTATTCTTATTGTTATCAATCTAACTCATATTATTAACCATATTATGCAAATATGACCGATATAACGACATTTACTATACTCATTACTCTTATTATTATCAATCTAACTCATATTATTAGCCCTATTATGCTTATATGATCGATAGAACGACAATTACTATACTTATTACTCTTATTATTATCAATCTAACTCATATTATTAGCCATATTATGCTTATATGATCGATAGGACGGCAATTACTATACTTATTACTCCTATTATTATCAATCTAACTCATATTATTAGCCATATTATGCTAATATGATCGATAGAACGACATTTACTATACTCATTACTCTTATTATTATCAATCTAACTCATATCATTAGCCACATTATGCTTATATGATCGATACAACGACAATTACTATACTTATTACTCTTATTATTATCAATCTAACTCATATTATTAGCCATATTGTGCATATGTGATCGACAGAACGACAATTACTATACTTATTACTCTTATTATTATCAATCTAACTCATATTATTAGCCATATTGTGCTTATATGATCGACAGAACGACAATTACTATACTTATTACTCTTATTATTATCAATCTAACTCATATTATTAGCCATATTATGCTTATGTGATCGATAGAACGACAATTACTATACTTATTACACTCACTATTATCAATCTAACTCATATTATTAGCCATATTATGCTTATATGATCGATAGGACGACAATTACTATACTTATTACTCTTATTATTATCAATCTAACTCATATTATTAGCCATATTATGCTTATATGATCGATAGGACGGCAATTACTATACTTATTACTCTTATTATTATCAATCTAACTCATATTATTAGCCATATTATGCTTATATGATCGACAGAACGACAATTACTATACTTATTACTCTTATTATTTTCAATCTAACTCATATTATTAGCCATATTATGCTTATGTGATCGATAGAACGACAATTACTATACTTATTACACTCACTATTATCAATCTAACTCATATTATTACACATATTATGCTTATATGATCGATAGAACGACATTTACTATACTCATTACTCTTATTATTATCAATCTAACTCATATTATTAGCCCTATTATGCTTATGTGATCGAAAGAACGATAATTACTATACTTATTACTCTTACTATTATCAATCTAACTCATATTATTAGCCATATTATGCTTATATGATCGACAGAACGACAATTACTATACTTATTACTCTTATTATTATCAATGTAACTCATATTATCAGCCATATTATGCTTATATGATCGATAGGACGGCAATTACTATACCTATTACTCTTATTATTATCAATCTAACTCATATTATTCGCCATATTATGCTAATATGATCGACAGAACGACAATTACTATACATATTACACTCACTATTATCAATCTAACTCATATTATTAACCATATTATACATATATGATCGATAGAACGACAATTACTATACTCACTACTCTTATTATTATCAATCTAACTCATATTATTACCCATATTATGCTTATATGATCGATATAACGACATTTACTATACTCATTACTCTTATTATTATCAATCTAACTCATATTATTAGCCCTATTATGCTTATATGATCGATAGAACGACAATTACTATACTTATTACTCTTATTATTATCAATCTAACTCATATTATTAGCCATATTATGCTTATATGATCGATAGGACGGCAATTACTATACTTATTAGTCTTATTATTATCAATCTAACTCATATTATTAGCCATATTATGCTTATGTGATCGATAGAACGATAATTACTATACTTATTACTCTTACTATTATCAATCTAACTCATATTATTAGCCATATTATGCTTATATGATCGACAGAACGACAATTACTATACTTATTACTATTATTATTATCAGTCTAACTCATATTATTAGCCATATTATGCTTATGTGATCGATAGAACGACAATTACTATACCTATTACACTCACTATTATCACTCTAATTCATATTATTAGCCATGTTATGCTTATAAGATCGATAGGACGACAATTACTATACTCACTACTCTTATTGTTATCAATCTAAGTCATGTTATTAACCATATTATGCATATATGATCGATAGAACGACAATTACTATACTCATTACTCTAATTATTATCAATCTAACTCATATTAATCGCCATATTATGCTTATGTGATCGAAAGAACGATAATTACTATACTTATTACTCCTATTATTATCAATCTAACTCATATTATTAGCCATATTATGCTGATATGATCGATAGAACGACATTTACTATACTCATTACTCTTATTATTATCAATCTAACTCATATTATTAGCCATATTATGCTTATGTGATCGAAAGAACGATAATTACTATACTTATTACTCTTACTAATATCAATCTAACTTTTATTATTAGCCATATTATGCTTATATGATCGACAGAACGACAATTACTATACTTATTACTCTTATTATTATCAATCTAACTCATATTATTAGCCATATTATGCTTATGTGATCGATAGGACGACAATTACTATACTCACTACTCTTATTGTTATCAATCTAACTCATATTATTAACCATATTATGCAAATATGACCGATATAACGACATTTACTATACTCATTACTCTTATTATTATCAACCTAACTCATATTATTAGCCCTATTATGCTTATATGATCGATAGAACGACAATTACTATACTTATTACTCTTATTATTATCAATCTAACTCATATTATTAGCCATATTATGCTTATATGATCGATAGGACGGCAATTACTATACTTATTACTCCTATTATTATCAATCTAACTCATATTATTAGCCATATTATGCTAATATGATCGATAGAACGACATTTACTATACTCATTACTCTTATTATTATCAATCTAACTCATATCATTAGCCACATTATGCTTATATGATCGATACAACGACAATTACTATACTTATTACTCTTATTATTATCAATCTAACTCATATTATTAACCATATTATGCAAATATGACCGATAGAACGACAATTACTAAACTTATTACTCTTCTTATTATCAACCTAACTCATATTATTAGGCATATTATGCTTATATGATTCATAGATCCACAATTACTATACTCATTACTCTTATTATTATCAATCTAACTCATATTCTTAGCCATATTGTGCTTATGTGATCGATAGAACGACAATTACTATACTTATTACCCTTATTACTATCAATCTAACTCATATTATTAGCCATACTATGTTTATGTGATCGACAGAACGACAATTACTATACTTATTACACTCACTATTATCAATCCAACTCATATTATTAACCATATTATGCTTATATGATCGATAGAACGACATTTACTATACTCATTACTCTTATTATTATCAATCTAACTCATATTATTAGCCATATTATGCTTATGTGATCGATAGAACGACAATTCGTATACATATTACTCTTATTATTATCAATCTAACTCATATTATTAGTCATATTATGCTTATATGATCGATAGAACGGCAATTACTATACTCATTACTCTTATTATTATCAATCTAACTCATATTATTAGCCATATTATGCTTATATGATCGATAGAACGACATTTACTATACTCATTACTCTAATTATTATCAATCTAACGCATATTATTCGCCATATTATGCTTATATGATCGACAGAACGACAATTAATATACTCATTACTCTTATTATTATCAATCTAACTCATATTATTAGCCATATTATGCTTATATGATCGATAGGACGACAATTACTATACTCACTACTCTTATTGTTATCAATCTAACTCATATTATTAGCCATATTATGCTAATATGATCGATAGAACGACATTTACTATACTCATTACTCTTATTATTATCAATCTAACTCATATTATTAGCCATATTATGCTAATATGATCGATAGAACGACATTTACTATACCCATTACTCTTATTATTATCAATCTAACTCATATTACTAACCATATTATGCAAAAATGATCGATAGAACGACAATTACTATACTCATTACTCTTATTATTATCAATCTAACTCATATTATTAGCCATATTATGCTTATATGATCGATAGGACGACAATTACTATACTCACTACTCTTATTGTTATCAATCTAACTCATATTATTAACCATATTATGCCAAAATGATCGATAGAATGACAATTACTATACTCATTACTCCTATTATTATCAATCTAACTCATATTATTAGCCATATTATGCTTATATGATCGATAGGACGACAATTACTATACTTATTACTCTTATTCTTATCAATCTAACTCTTATTATTAGCCATATTATGCACATATGATCGATAGAGCGTCAATTACTATACTTATTACTCTTATTGTTATCAATCTAACTCATATTATTAGCCATATTATGCTTATGTGATCGATAGGACGACACTTACTATACCTATTACTCTTATTATTATCAATCTTACTCATATTATTAGCCATATTATGCTTATATGATCGATAGAACGACAATTACTATACTTATTACTCTTATTATTATCAATCTAACTCATATTATTAGCCATATTTTGCTTATATGATCGATAGGACGACAATTACTATACTTATCAGTCTTATTATTATCAATCTAACTCATATTATGAGCCATATTATGCTTATGTGATGAAAAGAACGATAATTACTATACTTATTACTCTTATTATTATCAATCTACCTCATATTATTAGCCATATTATGCTTATGTGATCGATAGAACGACAATTACTATACTTATTACACTCACTATTATCACCCTAACTCATATTATTAACCATATTATGCACATATGATCGATAGAGCGACAATTACTGTACATATTACTCTTACTATTATCAATCTAACTCATATTATTAGCCATATTATGCTTATATGATCGATAGGACGACAATTACTATACTCACTACTCTTATTGTTATCAATCTAACTCATATTATTAACCATATTATGCAAATATGACCGATAGAACGACAATTACTAAACTTATTACTCTTCTTATTATCAACCTAACTCATATTATTAGGCATATTATGCTTATATGATTCATAGATCCACAATTACTATACTCATTACTCTTATTATTATCAATCTAACTCATATTATTAGCCATATTGTGCTTATGTGATCGACAGAACGACAATTACTATACTTATTACTATTATTATTATCAGTCTAACTCATATTATTAGCCATATTATGCTTATGTGATCGATAGAACGACAATTACTATACCTATTACACTCACTATTATCACTCTAATTCATATTATTAGCCATGTTATGCTTATAAGATCGATAGGACGACAATTACTATACTCACTACTCTTATTGTTATCAATCTAAGTCATGTTATTAACCATATTATGCATATATGATCGATAGAACGACAATTACTATACTCATTACTCTAATTATTATCAATCTAACTCATATTAATCGCCATATTATGCTTATGTGATCGAAAGAACGATAATTACTATACTTATTACTCCTATTATTATCAATCTAACTCATATTATTAGCCATATTATGCTGATATGATCGATAGAACGACATTTACTATACTCATTACTCTTATTATTATCAATCTAACTCATATTATTAGCCATATTATGCTTATGTGATCGAAAGAACGATAATTACTATACTTATTACTCTTATTATTATCAATCTAACTCATATCATTAGCCACATTATGCTTATATGATCGATACAACGACAATTACTATACTTATTACTCTTATTATTATCAATCTGACTCATATTATTAACCATATTATGCAAATATGACTGATAGAACGACAATTACTAAACTTATTACTCTTCTTATTATCAACCTAACTCATATTATTAGGCATATTATGCTTATATGATTCATAGATCCACAATTACTATACTCATTACTCTTATTATTATCAATCTAACTCATATTCTTAGCCATATTGTGCTTATGTGATCGATAGAACGACAATTACTATACTTATTACCCTTATTACTATCAATCTAACTCATATTATTAGCCATACTATGTTTATGTGATCGACAGAACGACAATTACTATACTTATTACACTCACTATTATCAATCCAACTCATATTATTAACCATATTATGCTTATATGATCGATAGAACGACATTTACTATACTCATTACTCTTATTATTATCAATCTAACTCATATTATTAGCCATATTATGCTTATGTGATCGATAGAACGACAATTCGTATACATATTACTCTTATTATTATCAATCTAACTCATATTATTAGTCATATTATGCTTATATGATCGATAGAACGGCAATTACTATACTCATTACTCTTATTATTATCAATCTAACTCATATTATTAGCCATATTATGCTTATATGATCGATAGAACGACATTTACTATACTCATTACTCTAATTATTATCAATCTAACGCATATTATTCGCCATATTATGCTTATATGATCGACAGAACGACAATTAATATACTCATTACTCTTATTATTATCAATCTAACTCATATTATTAGCCATATTATGCTTATATGATCGATAGGACGACAATTACTATACTCACTACTCTTATTGTTATCAATCTAACTCATATTATTAGCCATATTATGCTAATATGATCGATAGAACGACATTTACTATACTCATTACTCTTATTATTATCAATCTAACTCATATTACTAACCATATTATGCAAAAATGATCGATAGAACGACAATTACTATACTCATTACTCTTATTATTATCAATCTAACTCATATTATTAGCCATATTATGCTTATATGATCGATAGGACGACAATTACTATACTCACTACTCTTATTGTTATCAATCTAACTCATATTATTAACCATATTATGCCAAAATGATCGATAGAATGACAATTACTATACTCATTACTCCTATTATTATCAATCTAACTCATATTATTAGCCATATTATGCTTATATGATCGATAGGACGACAATTACTATACTTATTACTCTTATTCTTATCAATCTAACTCTTATTATTAGCCATATTATGCACATATGATCGATAGAGCGTCAATTACTATACTTATTACTCTTATTGTTATCAATCTAACTCATATTATTAGCCATATTATGCTTATGTGATCGATAGGACGACACTTACTATACCTATTACTCTTATTATTATCAATCTAACTCATATTATTAGCCATATTATGCTTATATGATCGATAGAACGACAATTACTATACTTATTACTCTTATTATTATCAATCTAACTCATATTATTAGCCATATTTTGCTTATATGATCGATAGGACGACAATTACTATACTTATCAGTCTTATTATTATCAATCTAACTCATATTATGAGCCATATTATGCTTATGTGATGAAAAGAACGATAATTACTATACTTATTACTCTTATTATTATCAATCTACCTCATATTATTAGCCATATTATGCTTATGTGATCGATAGAACGACAATTACTATACTTATTACACTCACTATTATCACCCTAACTCATATTATTAACCATATTATGCACATATGATCGATAGAGCGACAATTACTGTACATATTACTCTTACTATTATCAATCTAACTCATATTATTAGCCATATTATGCTTATATGATCGATAGGACGACAATTACTATACTCACTACTCTTATTGTTATCAATCTAACTCATATTATTAACCATATTATGCAAATATGACCGATAGAACGACAATTACTAAACTTATTACTCTTCTTATTATCAACCTAACTCATATTATTAGGCATATTATGCTTATATGATTCATAGATCCACAATTACTATACTCATTACTCTTATTATTATCAATCTAACTCATATTATTAGCCATATTGTGCTTATGTGATCGACAGAACGACAATTACTATACTTATTACTATTATTATTATCAGTCTAACTCATATTATTAGCCATATTATGCTTATGTGATCGATAGAACGACAATTACTATACCTATTACACTCACTATTATCACTCTAATTCATATTATTAGCCATGTTATGCTTATAAGATCGATAGGACGACAATTACTATACTCACTACTCTTATTGTTATCAATCTAAGTCATGTTATTAACCATATTATGCATATATGATCGATAGAACGACAATTACTATACTCATTACTCTAATTATTATCAATCTAACTCATATTAATCGCCATATTATGCTTATGTGATCGAAAGAACGATAATTACTATACTTATTACTCCTATTATTATCAATCTAACTCATATTATTAGCCATATTATGCTTATGTGATCGATAGGACGACAATTACTATACTCACTACTCTTATTGTTATCAATCTAACTCATATTATTAGCCATATTATGCTTATATGATCGATAGAACGACATTTACTATACTCATTACTCTAATTATTATCAATCTAACGCATATTATTGGCCATATTATGCTTATATGATCGACAGAACGACAATTAATATACTCATTACTCTTATTATTATCAATCTAACTCATATTATTAGCCATATTATGCTTATATGATCGATAGGACGACAATTACTATACTCACTACTCTTATTGTTATCAATCTAACTCATATTATTAGCCATATTATGCTAATATGATCGATAGAACGACATTTACTATACTCATTACTCTTATTATTATCAATCTAACTCATATTATTAGCCATATTATGCTAATATGATCGATAGAACGACATTTACTATACCCATTACTCTTATTATTATCAATCTAACTCATATTACTAACCATATTATGCAAAAATGATCGATAGAACGACAATTACTATACTCATTACTCTTATTATTATCAATCTAACTCATATTATTAGCCATATTATGCTTATATGATCGATAGGACGACAATTACTATACTCACTACTCTTATTGTTATCAATCTAACTCATATTATTAACCATATTATGCCAAAATGATCGATAGAATGACAATTACTATACTCATTACTCCTATTATTATCAATCTAACTCATATTATTAGCCATATTATGCTTATATGATCGATAGGACGACAATTACTATACTTATTACTCTTATTCTTATCAATCTAACTCTTATTATTAGCCATATTATGCACATATGATCGATAGAGCGTCAATTACTATACTTATTACTCTTATTGTTATCAATCTAACTCATATTATTAGCCATATTATGCTTATGTGATCGATAGGACGACACTTACTATACCTATTACTCTTATTATTATCAATCTAACTCATATTATTAGCCATATTATGCTTATATGATCGATAGAACGACAATTACTATACTTATTACTCTTATTATTATCAATCTAACTCATATTATTAGCCATATTTTGCTTATATGATCGATAGGACGACAATTACTATACTTATCAGTCTTATTATTATCAATCTAACTCATATTATGAGCCATATTATGCTTATGTGATGAAAAGAACGATAATTACTATACTTATTACTCTTATTATTATCAATCTACCTCATATTATTAGCCATATTATGCTTATGTGATCGATAGAACGACAATTACTATACTTATTAAACTCACTATTATCACCCTAACTCATATTATTAACCATATTATGCACATATGATCGATAGAGCGACAATTACTGTACATATTACTCTTACTATTATCAATCTAACTCATATTATTAGCCATATTATGCTTATATGATCGATAGGACGACAATTACTATACTCACTACTCTTATTGTTATCAATCTAACTCATATTATTAACCATATTATGCAAATATGACCGATAGAACGACAATTACTAAACTTATTACTCTTCTTATTATCAACCTAACTCATATTATTAGGCATATTATGCTTATATGATTCATAGATCCACAATTACTATACTCATTACTCTTATTATTATCAATCTAACTCATATTATTAGCCATATTGTGCTTATGTGATCGATAGAACGACAATTACTATACTTATTACCCTTATTACTATCAATCTAACTCATATTATTAGCCATACTATGTTTATGCGATCGACAGAACGACAATTACTATACTTATTACACTCACTATTATCAATCCAACTCATATTATTAACCATATTATGCTTATATGATCGATAGAACGACATTTACTATACTCATTACTCTTATTATTATCAATCTAACTCATATTATTAGCCATATTATGCTTATGTGATCGATAGAACGACAATTACTATACATATTACTCTTATTATTATCAATCTAACTCATATTATTAGTCATATTATGCTTATATGATCGATAGAACGGCAATTACTATACTCATTACTCTTATTATTATCAATCTAACTCATATTATTAGCCATATTATGCTTATATGATCGATAGAACGACATTTACTGTACTCATTACTCTAATTATTATCAATCTAACGCATATTATTCGCCATATTATGCTTATATGATCGACAGAACGACAATTAATATACTCATTACTCTTATTATTATCAATCTAACTCATATTATTAGCCATATTATGCTTATATGATCGATAGGACGACAATTACTATACTCACTACTCTTATTGTTATCAATCTAACTCATATTATTAACCATATTATGCCAAAATGATCGACAGAACGACAATTACTATACTTATTACTATTATTATTATCAGTCTAACTCATATTATTAGCCATATTATGCTTATGTGATCGATAGAACGACAATTACTATACCTATTACACTCACTATTATCACTCTAATTCATATTATTAGCCATGTTATGCTTATAAGATCGATAGGACGACAATTACTATACTCACTACTCTTATTGTTATCAATCTAAGTCATGTTATTAACCATATTATGCATATATGATCGATAGAACGACAATTACTATACTCATTACTCTAATTATTATCAATCTAACTCATATTAATCGCCATATTATGCTTATGTGATCGAAAGAACGATAATTACTATACTTATTACTCCTATTATTATCAATCTAACTCATATTATTAGCCATATTATGCCGATATGATCGATAGAACGACATTTACTATACTCATTACTCTTATTATTATCAATCTAACTCATATTATTAGCCATATTATGCTTATGTGATCGAAAGAACGATAATTACTATACTTATTACTCTTACTAATATCAATCTAACTTTTATTATTAGCCATATTATGCTTATATGATCGACAGAACGACAATTACTATACTTATTACTCTTATTATTATCAATCTAACTCATATTATTAGCCATATTATGCTTATGTGATCGATAGGACGACAATTACTATACTCACTACTCTTATTGTTATCAATCTAACTCATATTATTAGCCATATTATGCTTATATGATCGATAGAACGACATTTACTATACTCATTACTCTAATTATTATCAATCTAACGCATATTATTGGCCATATTATGCTTATATGATCGACAGAACGACAATTAATATACTCATTACTCTTATTATTATCAATCTAACTCATATTATTAGCCATATTATGCTTATATGATCGATAGGACGACAATTACTATACTCACTACTCTTATTGTTATCAATCTAACTCATATTATTAGCCATATTATGCTAATATGATCGATAGAACGACATTTACTATACTCATTACTCTTATTATTATCAATCTAACTCATATTATTAGCCATATTATGCTAATATGATCGATAGAACGACATTTACTATACCCATTACTCTTATTATTATCAATCTAACTCATATTACTAACCATATTATGCAAAAATGATCGATAGAACGACAATTACTATACTCATTACTCTTATTATTATCAATCTAACTCATATTATTAGCCATATTATGCTTATATGATCGATAGGACGACAATTACTATACTCACTACTCTTATTGTTATCAATCTAACTCATATTATTAACCATATTATGCCAAAATGATCGATAGAATGACAATTACTATACTCATTACTCCTATTATTATCAATCTAACTCATATTATTAGCCATATTATGCTTATATGATCGATAGGACGACAATTACTATACTTATTACTCTTATTCTTATCAATCTAACTCTTATTATTAGCCATATTATGCACATATGATCGATAGAGCGTCAATTACTATACTTATTACTCTTATTGTTATCAATCTAACTCATATTATTAGCCATATTATGCTTATGTGATCGATAGGACGACACTTACTATACCTATTACTCTTATTATTATCAATCTAACTCATATTATTAGCCATATTATGCTTATATGATCGATAGAACGACAATTACTATACTTATTACTCTTATTATTATCAATCTAACTCATATTATTAGCCATATTTTGCTTATATGATCGATAGGACGACAATTACTATACTTATCAGTCTTATTATTATCAATCTAACTCATATTATGAGCCATATTATGCTTATGTGATGAAAAGAACGATAATTACTATACTTATTACTCTTATTATTATCAATCTACCTCATATTATTAGCCATATTATGCTTATGTGATCGATAGAACGACAATTACTATACTTATTAAACTCACTATTATCACCCTAACTCATATTATTAACCATATTATGCACATATGATCGATAGAGCGACAATTACTGTACATATTACTCTTACTATTATCAATCTAACTCATATTATTAGCCATATTATGCTTATATGATCGATAGGACGACAATTACTATACTCACTACTCTTATTGTTATCAATCTAACTCATATTATTAACCATATTATGCAAATATGACCGATAGAACGACAATTACTAAACTTATTACTCTTCTTATTATCAACCTAACTCATATTATTAGGCATATTATGCTTATATGATTCATAGATCCACAATTACTATACTCATTACTCTTATTATTATCAATCTAACTCATATTATTAGCCATATTGTGCTTATGTGATCGATAGAACGACAATTACTATACTTATTACCCTTATTACTATCAATCTAACTCATATTATTAGCCATACTATGTTTATGCGATCGACAGAACGACAATTACTATACTTATTACACTCACTATTATCAATCCAACTCATATTATTAACCATATTATGCTTATATGATCGATAGAACGACATTTACTATACTCATTACTCTTATTATTATCAATCTAACTCATATTATTAGCCATATTATGCTTATGTGATCGATAGAACGACAATTACTATACATATTACTCTTATTATTATCAATCTAACTCATATTATTAGTCATATTATGCTTATATGATCGATAGAACGGCAATTACTATACTCATTACTCTTATTATTATCAATCTAACTCATATTATTAGCCATATTATGCTTATATGATCGATAGAACGACATTTACTGTACTCATTACTCTAATTATTATCAATCTAACGCATATTATTCGCCATATTATGCTTATATGATCGACAGAACGACAATTAATATACTCATTACTCTTATTATTATCAATCTAACTCATATTATTAGCCATATTATGCTTATATGATCGATAGGACGACAATTACTATACTCACTACTCTTATTGTTATCAATCTAACTCATATTATTAACCATATTATGCCAAAATGATCGATAGAATGACAATTACTATACTCATTACTCCTATTATTATCAATCTAACTCATATTATTAGCCATATTATGCTTATATGATCGATAGTCCGACAATTACTATACTTATTACTCTTATTATTATCAATCTAACTCATATTATTAGCCATATTATGCTAATATGATCGATAGAACGACATTTACTATACTCATTACTCTTATTATTATCAATCTAACTCATATTATTAGCCATATTATGCTAATATGATCGATAGAACGACATTTACTATACCCATTACTCTTATTATTATCAATCTAACTCATATTATTAGCCATATTATGCTTATATGATCGATAGGACGGCAATTACTATACTTATAAGTCTTATTACTATCAATCTAACTCATATTATTAGCCATATTATGCTTATATGATCGATAGGACGACAATTACTATACTCACTACTCTTACTGTTATCAATCTAACTCATATTATTAACCATATTATTCAAATATGATCGATAGAACGACAATTACTATACTTATTACTCTTATTATTATCAATCTAACTCATATTATTAGCCATATTATGCTAATATGATCGATAGAACGACATTTACTATACTCATTACTCTTATTATTATCAATCTAACTCATATTATTAGCCATATTATGCTTATGTGATCGAAAGAACGATAATTACTATACTTATTACTCTTACTATTATCAATCTAACTCATATTATTAGCCATATTATGCTTATGTGATCGATAGAACGACAATTACTATACTTATTACAATCACTATTATCAATCTAATTCATATTATTAGCCATATTATGCTTATATGATCGATAGAACGACATTTACTGTACTCATTACTCTAATTATTATCAATCTAACGCATATTATTCGCCATATTATGCTTATATGATCGACAGAACGACAATTAATATACTCATTACTCTTATTATTATCAATCTAACTCATATTATTAGCCATATTATGCTTATATGATCGATAGGACGACAATTACTATACTCACTACTCTTATTGTTATCAATCTAACTCATATTATTAACCATATTATGCCAAAATGATCGATAGAATGACAATTACTATACTCATTACTCCTATTATTATCAATCTAACTCATATTATTAGCCATATTATGCTTATATGATCGATAGGACGACAATTACTATACTTATTACTCTAATTATTATCAATCTAACTCTTATTATTAGCCATATTATGCACATATGATCGATAGAGCGTCAATTACTATACTTATTACTCTTACTGTTATCAATCTGACTCATATTATTAGCCATATTATGCTTATGTGATCGATAGGACGACACTTACTATACCTATTACTCTTATTATTATCAATCTAACTCATATTATTAGCCATATTATGCTAATATGATCGATAGAACGACATTTACTATACTCATTACTCTTATTATTATCAATCTAACTCATATTATTAGCCATATTATGCTTATATGATCGATAGAACGACAATTACTATACTTATTACTCTTATTATTATCAATCTAACTCATATTATTAGCCATATTTTGCTTATATGATCGATAGGACGACAATTACTATACTTATCAGTCTTATTATTATCAATCTAACTCATATTATGAGCCATATTATGCTTATGTGATGAAAAGAACGATAATTACTATACTTATTACTCTTATTATTATCAATCTACCTCATATTATTAGCCATATTATGCTTATGTGATCGATAGAACGACAATTACTATACTTATTACACTCAATATTATCACCCTAACTCATATTATTAACCATATTATGCACATATTATCGATAGAGCGACAATTACTGTACATATTACTCTTACTATTATCAATCTAACTCATATTATTAGCCATATTATGCTTATATGATCGATAGGACGACAATTACTATACTCACTACTCTTATTGTTATCAATCTAACTCATATTATTAACCATATTATGCAAATATGATCGATAGAACGACAATTACTATACTCATTACTCTTATTATTATCAATCTAACTAATATTATTAGCCATATTATGCTTATATGATCGATAGGACGACAATTACTATACTCACTACTCTTATTTTTATCATTCTAACTCATATTATTAGCCATATTATGCTAATATGATCGATAGAACGACATTTACTATACTCATTACTCTTATTATTATCAATCTAACTCATATTATTAGCCATATTATGCTTATATGATCGACAGAACGACAATTACTATACTTATTACTCTTATTATTTTCAATCTAACTCATATTATTAGCCATATTATGCTTATGTGATCGATAGAACGACAATTACTATACTTATTGCACTCACTATTATCAATCTAATTCATATTATTAGCCATATTATGCTTATATGATCGATAGGACGACAATTACTATACTCACTACTCTTATTGTTATCAATCTAACTCATATTATTAACCATATTATGCAAAAATGATCGATAGAACGACAATTACTATACTCATTACTCTTATTATTATCAATCTAACTCATATTATTAGCCATATTATGCTTATATGATCGATAGGACGACAATTACTATACTTATTACTCTTATTATTATCAATCTAACTCATATTATTAGCTATATTATGCTTATATGATCGATAGGAAGACAATTACTATACTCACTACTCTTATTGTTATCAATCCAACTCATATTATTAACCATATTATGCAAATATGATCGATAGAACGACAATTACTATACTCACTACTCTTATTGTTGTCAATCTAACTCATATTATTAGACATATTATGCTTATATGATCGATAGGACGACAATTACTATACTCACTAGGCTTATTGTTATCAATCTAACTCATATTATTAACCATATTATGCAAATATGACCGATAGAACGACAATTACTAAACTCATTACTCTTATTATTATCAACCTAACTCATATTATTAGCCATATTATGCTTATATGATCGATAGGACGACAATTACTATACTCACTACTCTTATTGTTATCAATCTAACTCATATTATTAACCATATTATGCAATATGACCGATAGAACGACAATTACTAAACTTATTACTCTTCTTATTATCAACCTAAATCATATTATTAGGCATATTATGCTTATATGATTCATAGATGCACAATTACTATACTCATTACTCTTATTATTATCAATCTAACTCATATTATTAGCCATATTGTGCTTATGTGATCGATAGAACGACAATTATTATACTTATTACACTCACTATTATCAATCTAACTCATATTATTAGCCATATTATGCTTATATGATCGATAGAACGACAATTACTATACTTATTACTCTTATTATTATCAATCTAACTCATATTAGTAGCCATATTATGCTTATGTGATCGAAAGAACGATGATTACTATACTTATTACTCTTACTATTATCAACCTAACCCATATTATTAGCCATATTATGCTTATATGATCGCCAGAACGACAATTACTATACTTATTTCTCTTATTATTATCAGTCTAACTCATATTATTAGCCATATTATGCTTATGTGATCGATAGAACGACAATTATTATACTTATTACACTCACTATTATCAATCTAATTCATATTATTAGCCATATTATGCTTATATGATCGATAGGACGACAATTACTATACTCACTACTCTTATTGTTATCAATCTAACTCATATTATTAGCCATATTATGCTTATGTGATCGATAGAACGACAATTACTATACTTATTACACTCACTATTATCAATCTAATTCATATTATTAGCCATATTATGCATACATGATCGATAGGACGACAATTACTATACTCACTACTCTTATTGTTATCAATCTAACTCATACTATTAACCATATTATGCAAAAATGATCGATAGAACGACAATTACTATACTCATTACTCTTATTATTATCAATCTAACTCATATTATTAGCCATATTATGCTTATATGATCGATAGGACGACAATTACTATACTTATTACTCTTATTATTATCAATCTAACTCATATTATTAGCTATATTATGCTTATATGATCGATAGGAAGACAATTACTATACTCACTACTCTTATTGTTATCAATCCAACTCATATTATTAACCATATTATGCAAATATGATCGATAGAACGACAATTACTATACTCACTACTCTTATTGTTGTCAATCTAACTCATATTATTAGCCATATTATGCTTGTATGATCGATAGAACGACAATTACTATACTTATTACTCTTATTATTATCAATCTAACTCATATTATTAGCCATATTATGCTTATATGATCGATAGGACGGCAATTACTATACTTATTACTCCTATTATTATCAATCTAATTCATATTATTAACCATATTATGCAAATATGACCGATAGAACGACAATTACTAAACTCATTACTCTTATTATTATCAACCTAACTCATATTATTAACCATATTATGCAAATATGATCGATAGAACGACAATTACTATACTCACTACTCTTATTGTTGTCAATCTAACTCATATTATTAGCCATATTATGCTTATATGATCGATAGGACGACAGTTACTATACTCACTACTCTTATTGTTATCAATCTAACTCATATTATTAACCATATTATGCAAATATGACCGATAGAACGACAATTACTAAACTTATTACTCTTATTATTATCAATCTAACTCATATTATTAGCCATATTATGCTTATATGATCGATAGGACGACAATTACTATACTTATTACTCTTATTATTATCAATCTAACTCATATTATTAGCTATATTATGCTTATATGATCGATAGGAAGACAATTACTATACTCACTACTCTTATTGTTATCAATCCAACTCATATTATTAACCATATTATGCAAATATGATCGATAGAACGACAATTACTATACTCACTACTCTTATTGTTGTCAATCTAACTCATATTATTAGCCATATTATGCTTATATGATCGATAGGACGACAATTACTATACTCACTACTCTTATTGTTATCAATCTAACTCATATTATTAACCATATTATGCAAATATGACCGATAGAACGACAATTACTAAACTTATTACTCTTCTTATTATCAACCTAACTCATATTATTAGGCATATTATGCTTATATGATTCATAGATCCACAATTACTATACTCATTACTCTTATTATTATCAATCTAACTCATATTATTAGCCATATTATGCTTATGTGATCGATAGAACGACAATTACTATACATATTACTCTTATTATTATCAATCTAACTCATATTATTAGTCATATTATGCTTATATGATCGATAGAACGGCAATTACTATACTCACTACTCTTATTATTATCAATCTAACTCATATTATTAGCCATATTATGCTTATATGATCGATAGAACGACATTTACTGTACTCATTACTCTAATTATTATCAATCTAACGCATATTATTCGCCATATTATGCTTATATGATCGACAGAACGACAATTAATATACTCATTACACTTATTATTATCAATCTAACTCATATTATTAGCCATATTATGCTTATATGATCGATAGGACGACAATTACTATACTCACTACTCTTATTGTTATCAATCTAACTCATATTATTAACCATATTATGCCAAAATGATCGATAGAATGACAATTACTATACTCATTACTCCTATTATTATCAATCTAACTCATATTATTAGCCATATTATGCTTATATGATCGATAGTCCGACAATTACTATACTTATTACTCTTATTATTATCAATCTAACTCATATTATTAGCCATATTATGCTAATATGATCGATAGAACGACATTTACTATACTCATTACTCTTATTATTATCAATCTAACTCATATTATTAGCCATATTATGCTAATATGATCGATAGAACGACATTTACTATACCCATTACTCTTATTATTATCAATCTAACTCATATTATTAGCCATATTATGCTTATATGATCGATAGGACGGCAATTACTATACTTATAAGTCTTATTACTATCAATCTAACTCATATTATTAGCCATATTATGCTTATATGATCGATAGGACGACAATTACTATACTCACTACTCTTACTGTTATCAATCTAACTCATATTATTAACCATATTATTCAAATATGATCGATAGAACGACAATTACTATACTTATTACTCTTATTATTATCAACCTAACTCATGTTATTAGGCATATTATGCTTATACGATCGATAGATCCACAATTACTATACTGACTTCTCTTATTTTTATCATTCTAACCCATATTATTAGCCATAATATGCTTATATGATCGATAGAACGACAATTACTATACTTATTACTCTTATTATTATCAATCTAACTCATATTATTAGCCATATTATGCTAATATGATCGATAGAACGACATTTACTATACTCATTACTCTTATTATTATCAATCTAACTCATATTATTAGCCATATTATGCTTATGTGATCGAAAGAACGATAATTACTATACTTATTACTCTTACTATTATCAATCTAACTCATATTATTAGCCATATTATGCTTATATGATCGACAGAACGACAATTACTATACTTATTACTCTTATTATTATCAATCTAACTCATATTATTAGCCATATTATGCTTATGTGATCGATAGAACGACAATTACTATACTTATTACAATCACTATTATCAATCTAATTCATATTATTAGCCATATTATGCTTATATGATCGATAGAACGACATTTACTGTACTCATTACTCTAATTATTATCAATCTAACGCATATTATTAGCCATATTATGCTTATATGATCGATAGGACGACAATTACTATACTCACTACTCTTATTGTTATCAATCTAACTCATATTATTAACCATATTATGCCAAAATGATCGATAGAATGACAATTACTATACTCATTACTCCTATTATTATCAATCTAACTCATATTATTAGCCATATTATGCTTATATGATCGATAGGACGACAATTACTATACTTATTACTCTTATTATTATCAATCTAACTCTTATTATTAGCCATATTATGCACATATGATCGATAGAGCGTCAATTACTATACTTATTACTCTTACTGTTATCAATCTAACTCATATTATTAGCCATATTATGCTTATGTGATCGATAGGACGACACTTACTATACCTATTACTCTTATTATTATCAATCTAACTCATATTATTAGCCATATTATGCTAATATGATCGATAGAACGACATTTACTATACTCATTACTCTTATTATTATCAATCTAACTCATATTATTAGCCATATTATGCTTATATGATCGATAGAACGACAATTACTATACTTATTACTCTTATTATTATCAATCTAACTCATATTATTAGCCATATTTTGCTTATATGATCGATAGGACGACAATTACTATACTTATCAGTCTTATTATTATCAATCTAACTCATATTATGAGCCATATTATGCTTATGTGATGAAAAGAACGATAATTACTATACTTATTACTCTTATTATTATCAATCTACCTCATATTATTAGCCATATTATGCTTATGTGATCGATAGAACGACAATTACTATACTTATTACACTCACTATTATCACCCTAACTCATATTATTAACCATATTATGCACATATGATCGATAGAGCGACAATTACTGTACATATTACTCTTACTATTATCAATCTAACTCATATTATTAGCCATATTATGCTTATATGATCGATAGGACGACAATTACTATACTCACTACTCTTATTGTTATCAATCTAACTCATATTATTAACCATATTATGCAAATATGATCGATAGAACGACAATTACTATACTCATTACTCTTATTATTATCAATCTAACTCATATTATTAGCCATATTATGCTTATATGATCGATAGGACGACAATTACTAGACTCACTACTCTTATTTTTATCATTCTAACTCATATTATTAGCCATAATATGCTTATATGATCGATAGAACGACAATTACTATACTCATTACTCTTATTATTATCAATCTAACTCATACTATTAGCCATATTATGCTAATATGATCGATAGAACGACATTTACTATACTCATTACTCTTATTATTATCAATCTAACTCATATTATTAGCCATATTATGCTTATATGATCGACAGAACGACAATTACTATACTTATTACTCTTATTATTTTCAATCTAACTCATATTATTAGCCATATTATGCTTATGTGATCGATAGAACGACAATTACTATACTTATTACACTCACTATTATCAATCTAATTCATATTATTAGCCATATTATGCTTATATGATCGATAGGACGACAATTACTATACTCACTACTCTTATTGTTATCAATCTAACTCATATTATTAACCATATTTTGCTTATATGATCGATAGGACGACAATTACTATACTTATCAGTCTTATTATTATAATAATCTAACTCATATTATGAGCCATATTATGCTTATGTGATGAAAAGAACGATAATTACTATACTTATTACTCTTATTATTATCAATCTACCTCATATTATTAGCCATATTATGCTTATGTGATCGATAGAACGACAATTACTATACTTATTACACTCAATATTATCACCCTAACTCATATTATTAACCATATTATGCACATATGATCGATAGAGCGCCAATTACTGTACATATTACTCTTACTATTATCAATCTAACTCATATTATTAGCCATATTATGCTTATATGATCGATAGGACGACAATTACTATACTCACTACTCTTATTGTTATCAATCTAACTCATATTATTAACCATATTATGCAAATATGATCGATAGAACGACAATTACTATACTCATTACTCTTATTATTATCAATCTAACTCATATTATTAGCCATATTATGCTTATATGATCGATAGGACGACAATTACTATACTCACTACTCTTATTTTTATCATTCTAACTCATATTATTAGCCATAATATGCTTATATGATCGATAGAACGACAATTACTATACTCATTACTCTTATTATTATCAATCTAACTCATATTATTAGCCATATTATGCTAATATGATCGATAGAACGACATTTACTATACTCATTACTCTTATTATTATCAATCTAACTCATATTATTAGCCATATTATGCTTATATGATCGATAGGACGACAATTACTATACTCACTACTCTTATTTTTATCATTCTAACTCATATTATTAGCCATAATATGCTTATATGATCGACAGAACGACAATTACTATACTTATTACTCTTATTATTTTCAATCTAACTCATATTATTAGCCATATTATGCTTATATGATCGATAGGACGACAATTACTATACTCACTACTCTTATTGTTATCAATCTAACTCATATTATTAACCATATTATGCAAAAATGATCGATAGAACGACAATTGCTATACTCATTACTCTTATTATTATCAATCTAACTCATATTATTAGCCATATTATGCTTATATGATCGATAGGACGACAATTACTATACTTATTACTCTTATTATTATCAATCTAACTCATATTATTAGCTATATTATGCTTATATGATCGATAGGAAGACAATTACTATACTCACTACTCTTATTGTTATCAATCCAACTCATATTATTAACCATATTATGCAAATATGATCGATAGAACGACAATTACTATACTCACTACTCTTATTGTTGTCAATCTAACTCATATTATTAGACATATTATGCTTATATGATCGATAGGACGACAATTACTATACTCACTAGTCTTATTGTTATCAATCTAACTCATATTATTAACCATATTATGCAAATATGACCGATAGAACGACAATTACTAAACTCATTACTCTTATTATTATCAACCTAACTCATATTATTAGCCATATTATGCTTATATGATCGATAGGACGACAATTACTATACTCACTACTCTTATTGTTATCAATCTAACTCATATTATTAACCATATTATGCAAATATGACCGATAGAACGACAATTACTAAACTTATTACTCTTCTTATTATCAACCTAAATCATATTATTAGGCATATTATGCTTATATGATTCATAGATGCACAATTACTATACTCATTACTCTTATTATTATCAATCTAACTCATATTATTAGCCATATTGTGCTTATGTGATCGATAGAACGACAATTATTATACTTATTACACTCACTATTATCAATCTAACTCATATTATTAGCCATATTATGCTTATATGATCGATAGAACGACAATTACTATACTTATTACTCTTATTATTATCAATCTAACTCATATTAGTAGCCATATTATGCTTATGTGATCGAAAGAACGATGATTACTATACTTATTACTCTTACTATTATCAATCTAACCCATATTATTAGCCATATTATGCTTATATGATCGCCAGAACGACAATTACTATACTTATTTCTCTTATTATTATCAGTCTAACTCATATTATTAGCCATATTATGCTTATGTGATCGATAGAACGACAATTATTATACTTATTACACTCACTATTATCAATCTAATTCATATTATTAGCCATATTATGCTTATATGATCGATAGGACGACAATTACTATACTCACTACTCTTATTGTTATCAATCTAAATCATATTATTAACCATATTATGCAAATATGATCGATAGAACGACAATTACTATACTCATTACTCTTATTATTATCAATCTAACTCATATTATTAGCCATATTATGCTTATGTGATCGATAGGACGACAATTACTATACTTATTACTCTTATTATTATCAATCTAACTCATATTATTAGCCATATTATGCTAATATGATCGATAGAACGACATTTACTATACTCATTACTCTTATTATTATCAATCTAACTCATATTATTAGCCATATTATGCTTATGTGATCGATAGAACGACAATTACTATACTTATTACACTCACTATTATCAATCTAATTCATATTATTAGCCATATTATGCATATATGATCGATAGGACGACAATTACTATACTCACTACTCTTATTGTTATCAATCTAACTCATACTATTAACCATATTATGCAAAAATGATCGATAGAACGACAATTACTATACTCATTACTCTTATTATTATCAATCTAACTCATATTATTAGCCATATTATGCTTATATGATCGATAGGACGACAATTACTATACTTATTACTCTTATTATTATCAATCTAACTCATATTATTAGCTATATTATGCTTATATGATCGATAGGAAGACAATTACTATACTCACTACTCTTATTGTTATCAATCCAACTCATATTATTAACCATATTATGCAAATATGATCGATAGAACGACAATTACTATACTCACTACTCTTATTGTTGTCAATCTAACTCATATTATTAGCCATATTATGCTTATATGATCGATAGGACGAGAATTACTATACTCACTACTCTTATTGTTATCAATCTAACTCATATTATTAGCCATATTATGCTAATATGATCGATAGAACGACATTTACTATACTCATTACTCTTATTATTATCAATCTAACTCATATTATTAGCCATATTATGCTAATATGATCGATAGAACGACATTTACTATACTCATTACTCTTATTATTATCAATCTAACTCATATTATTAGCCATATTATGCTTATATGATCGATAGAACGACAATTACTATACATATTACTCTTATTATTATCAATCTAACTCATATTATTAGTCATATTATGCTTATATGATCGATAGAACGGCAATTACTATACTCATTACTCTTATTATTATCAATCTAACTCATATTATTAGCCATATTATGCTTATATGATCGATAGAACGACATTTACTGTACTCATTACTCTAATTATTATCAATCTAACGCATATTATTCGCCATATTATGCTTATATGATCGACAGAACGACAATTAATATACTCATTACTCTTATTATTATCAATCTAACTCATATTATTAGCCATATTATGCTTATATGATCGATAGGACGACAATTACTATACTCACTACTCTTATTGTTATCAATCTAACTCATATTATTAACCATATTATGCTTATATGATCGATAGAACGACATTTACTGTACTCATTACTCTTATTATTATCAATCTAACTCATATTATTAGCCATATTATGCTAATATGATCGATAGAACGACATTTACTATACTCATTACTCTTATTATTATCAATCTAACTCATATTATTAGCCATATTATGCTAATATGATCGATAGAACGACATTTACTATACCATTACTCTTATTATTATCAATCTAACTCATATTATTAGCCATATTATGCTTATATGATCGATAGGACGGCAATTACTATACTTATAAGTCTTATTACTATCAATCTAACTCATATTATTAGCCATATTATGCTTATATGATCGATAGGACGACAATTACTATACTCACTACTCTTACTGTTATCAATCTAACTCATATTATTAACCATATTATTCAAATATGATCGATAGAACGACAATTACTATACTTATTACTCTTATTATTATCAACCTAACTCATGTTATTAGGCATATTATGCTTATATGATCGATAGATCCACAATTACTATACTGACTTCTCTTATTTTTATCATTCTAACCCATATTATTAGCCATAATATGCTTATATGATCGATAGAACGACAATTACTATACTTATTACTCTTATTATTATCAATCTAACTCATATTATTAGCCATATTATGCTTATATGATCGATAGGACGGCAATTACTATACTTATTAGTCTTATTATTATCAATCTAACTCATATTATTAGCCATATTATGCTTATGTGATCGAAAGAATGATAATTACTATACTTATTACTCTTACTATTATCAATCTAACTCATATTATTAGCCATATTATGCTTATATGATCGACAGAACGACAATTACTATACTTATTAGTCTTATTATTATCAATCTAACTCATATTATTAGCCATATTATGCTTATGTGATCGAAAGAACGATAATTACTATACTTATTACTCTTACTATTATCAATCTAACTCATATTATTTGCCATATTATGCTTATATGATCGACAGAACGACAATTACTATACTTATTACTCTTATTATTATCAATCTAACTCATATTATTAGCCATATTATGCTTATGTGATCGATAGAACGACAATTACTATACTTATTACAATCACTATTATCAATCTAATTCATATTATTAGCCATATTATGCTTATATGATCGATAGGACGACAATTACTATACCCACTACTCTTATTGTTATCAATCTAACTCATATTACTAACCATATTATGCAAAAATCATCGATAGAACGACAATTACTATACTCATTACTCTTATTATTATCAATCTAACTCATATTATTAGCCATATTATGCTTATATGATCGATAGGACGACAATTACTATACTCACTACTCTTATTGTTATCAATCTAACTCATATTATTAACCATATTATGCCAAAATGATCGATAGAATGACAATTACTATACTCATTACTCCTATTATTATCAATCTAACTCATATTATTAGCCATATTATGCTTATATGATCGATAGGACGACAATTACTATACTTATTACTCTTATTATTATCAATCTAACTCTTATTATTAGCCATATTATGCACATATGATCGATAGAGCGTCAATTACTATACTTATTACTCTTACTGTTATCAATCTAACTCATATTATTAGCCATATTATGCTTATGTGATCGATAGGACGACACTTACTATACCTATTACTCTTATTATTATCAATCTAACTCATATTATTAGCCATATTATGCTAATATGATCGATAGAACGACATTTACTATACTCATTACTCTTATTATTATCAATCTAACTCATATTATTAGCCATATTATGCTTATATGATCGATAGGACGACAATTACTATACTCACTACTCTTATTGTTATCAATCTAACTCATATTATTAACCATATTATGCAAATATGATCGATAGAACGACAATTACTATACTCATTACTCTTATTATTATCAATCTAACTCATATTATTAGCCATATTATGCTTATATGATCGATAGGACGACAATTACTATACTCACTACTCTTATTTTTATCATTCTAACTCATATTATTAGCCATAATATGCTTATATGATCGATAGAACGACAATTACTATACTCATTACTCTTATTATTATCAATCTAACTCATATTATTAGCCATATTATGCTAATATGATCGATAGAACGACATTTACTATACTCATTACTCTTATTATTATCAATCTAACTCATATTATTAGCCATATTATGCTTATATGATCGACAGAACGACAATTACTATACTTATTACTCTTATTATTTTCAATCTAACTCATATTATTAGCCATATTATGCTTATGTGATCGATAGAACGACAATTACTATACTTATTACACTCACTATTATCAATCTAATTCATATTATTAGCCATATTATGCTTATATGATCGATAGGACGGCAATTACTATACTCACTACTCTTATTGTTATCAATCTAACTCATATTATTAACCATATTATGCAAAAATGATCGATAGAACGACAATTACTATACTCATTACTCTTATTATTATCAATCTAACTTATATTATTAGCCATATTATGCTTATATGATCGATAGGACGACAATTACTATACTTATTACTCTTATTATTATCAATCTAACTCATATTATTAGCTATATTATGCTTATATGATCGATAGGAAGACAATTACTATACTCACTACTCTTATTGTTATCAATCCAACTCATATTATTAACCATATTATGCAAATATGATCGATAGAACGACAATTACTATACTCACTACTCTTATTGTTGTCAATCTAACTCATATTATTAGACATATTATGCTTATATGATCGATAGGACGACAATTACTATACTCACTAGTCTTATTGTTATCAATCTAACTCATATTATTAACCATATTATGCAAATATGACCGATAGAACGACAATTACTAAACTCATTACTCTTATTATTATCAACCTAACTCATATTATTAGCCATATTATGCTTATATGATCGATAGGACGACAATTACTATACTCACTACTCTTATTGTTATCAATCTAACTCATATTATTAACCATATTATGTAAATATGACCGATAGAACGACAATTACTAAACTTATTACTCTTCTTATTATCAACCTAAATCATATTATTAGGCATATTATGCTTATATGATCGATAGAACGACATTTACTATACTCATTACTCTTATTATTATCAATCTAACTCATATTATTAGCCATATTATGCTAATATGATCGATAGAACGACATTTACTATACCCATTACTCTTATTATTATCAATCTAACTCATATTATTAGCCATATTATGCTTATATGATCGATAGGACGGCAATTACTATACTTATAAGTCTTATTACTATCAATCTAACTCATATTATTAGCCATATTATGCTTATATGATCGATAGAACGACAATTACTATACATATTACTCTTATTATTATCAATCTAACTCATATTATTAGTCATATTATGCTTATATGATCGATAGAACGGCAATTACTATACTCATTACTCTTATTATTATCAATCTAACTCATATTATTAGCCATATTATGCTTATATGATCGATAGAACGACATTTACTATACTCATTACTTTTATTATTATCAATCTAACTCATATTATTAGCCATATTATGCTAATATGATCGATAGAACGACATTTACTATACCCATTACTCTTATTATTATCAATCTAACTCATATTATTAGCCATATTATGCTTATATGATCGATAGGACGGCAATTACTATACTTATAAGTCTTATTACTATCAATCTAACTCATATTATTAGCCATATTATGCTTATATGATCGATAGGACGACAATTACTATACTCACTACTCTTACTGTTATCAATCTAACTCATATTATTAACCATATTATTCAAATATGATCGATAGAACGACAATTACTATACTTATTACTCTTATTACTATCAACCTAACTCATGTTATTAGGCATATTATGCTTATATGATCGATAGATCCACAATTACTATACTGACTTCTCTTATTTTTATCATTCTAACCCATATTATTAGCCATAATATGCTTATATGATCGATAGAACGACAATTACTATACTTATTACTCTTATTATTATCAATCTAACTCATATTATTAGCCATATTATGCTTATATGATCGATAGGACGGCAATTACTATACTTATTAGTCTTATTATTATCAATCTAACTCATATTATTAGCCATATTATGCTTATGTGATCGAAAGAATGATAATTACTATACTTATTACTCTTACTATTATCAATCTAACTCATATTATTAGCCATATTATGCTTATATGATCGACAGAACGACAATTACTATACTTATTAGTCTTATTATTATCAATCTAACTCATATTATTAGCCATATTATGCTTATGTGATCGAAAGAACGATAATTACTATACTTATTACTCTTACTATTATCAATCTAACTCATATTATTAGCCATATTATGCTTATATGATCGACAGAACGACAATTACTATACTTATTACTCTTATTATTATCAATCTAACTCATATTATTAGCCATATTATGCTTATGTGATCGATAGAACGACAATTACTATACTTATTACAATCACTATTATCAATCTAATTCATATTATTAGCCATATTATGCTTATATGATCGATAGGACGACAATTACTATACCCACTACTCTTATTGTTATCAATCTAACTCATATTACTAACCATATTATGCAAAAATCATCGATAGAACGACAATTACTACACTCATTACTCTTATTATTATCAATCTAACTCATATTATTAGCCATATTATGCTTATATGATCGATAGGACGACAATTACTATACTCACTACTCTTATTGTTATCAATCTAACTCATATTATTAACCATATTATGCTAATATGATCGATAGAACGACATTTACTATACTCATTACTCTTATTATTATCAATCTAACTCATATTATTAGCCATATTATGCTAATATGATCGATAGAACGACATTTACTATACCCATTACTCTTATTATTATCAATCTAACTCATATTATTAGCCATATTATGCTTATATGATCGATAGGACGGCAATTACTATACTTATAAGTCTTATTACTATCAATCTAACTCATATTATTAGCCATATTATGCTTATATGATCGATAGAACGACAATTACTATACATATTACTCTTATTATTATCAATCTAACTCATATTATTAGTCATATTATGCTTATATGATCGATAGAACGGCAATTACTATACTCATTACTCTTATTATTATCAATCTAACTCATATTATTAGCCATATTATGCTTATATGATCGATAGAACGACATTTACTGTACTCATTACTCTAATTATTATCAATCTAACGCATATTATTCGCCATATTATGCTTATATGATCGACAGAACGACAATTAATATACTCATTACTCTTATTATTATCAATCTAACTCATATTATTAGCCATATTATGCTTATATGATCGATAGGACGACAATTACTATACTCACTACTCTTATTGTTATCAATCTAACTCATATTATTAACCATATTATGCCAAAATGATCGATAGAATGACAATTACTATACTCATTACTCCTATTATTATCAATCTAACTCATATTATTAGCCATATTATGCTTATATGATCGATAGTCCGACAATTACTATACTTATTACTCTTATTATTATCAATCTAACTCATATTATTAGCCATATTATGCTAATATGATCGATAGAACGACATTTACTATACTCATTACTCTTATTATTATCAATCTAACTCATATTATTAGCCATATTATGCTAATATGATCGATAGAACGACATTTACTATACCCATTACTCTTATTATTATCAATCTAACTCATATTATTAGCCATATTATGCTTATATGATCGATAGGACGGCAATTACTATACTTATAAGTCTTATTACTATCAATCTAACTCATATTATTAGCCATATTATGCTTATATGATCGATAGGACGACAATTACTATACTCACTACTCTTACTGTTATCAATCTAACTCATATTATTAACCATATTATTCAAATATGATCGATAGAACGACAATTACTATACTTATTACTCTTATTATTATCAACCTAACTCATGTTATTAGGCATATTATGCTTATATGATCGATAGATCCACAATTACTATACTGACTTCTCTTATTTTTATCATTCTAACCCATATTATTAGCCATAATATGCTTATATGATCGATAGAACGACAATTACTATACTTATTACTCTTATTATTATCAATCTAACTCATATTATTAGCCATATTATGCTTATATGATCGATAGGACGGCAATTACTATACTTATTAGTCTTATTATTATCAATCTAACTCATATTATTAGCCATATTATGCTTATATGATCGACAGAACGACAATTACTATACTTATTAGTCTTATTATTATCAATCTAACTCATATTATTAGCCATATTATGCTTATGTGATCGAAAGAACGATAATTACTATACTTATTACTCTTACTATTATCAATCTAACTCATATTATTAGCCATATTATGCTTATGTGATCGATAGAACGACAATTACTATACATATTACTCTTATTATTATCAATCTAACTCATATTATTAGTCATATTATGCTTATATGATCGATAGAACGGCAATTACTATACTCATTACTCTTATTATTATCAATCTAACTCATATTATTAGCCATATTATGCTTATATGATCGATAGAACGACATTTACTGTACTCATTACTCTAATTATTATCAATCTAACGCATATTATTCGCCATATTATGCTTATATGATCGACAGAACGACAATTAATATACTCATTACTCTTATTATTATCAATCTAACTCATATTATTAGCCATATTATGCTTATATGATCGATAGGACGACAATTACTATACTCACTACTCTTATTGTTATCAATCTAACTCATATTATTAACCATATTATGCCAAAATGATCGATAGAATGACAATTACTATACTCATTACTCCTATTATTATCATTCTAACTCATATTATTAGCCATATTATGCTTATATGATCGATAGTCCGACAATTACTATACTTATTACTCTTATTATTATCAATCTAACTCATATTATTAGCCATATTATGCTAATATGATCGATAGAACGACATTTACTATACTCATTACTCTTATTATTATCAATCTAACTCATATTATTAGCCATATTATGCTAATATGATCGATAGAACGACATTTACTATACCCATTACTCTTATTATTATCAATCTAACTCATATTATTAGCCATATTATGCTTATATGATCGATAGGACGGCAATTACTATACTTATAAGTCTTATTACTATCAATCTAACTCATATTATTAGCCATATTATGCTTATATGATCGATAGGACGACAATTACTATACTCACTACTCTTACTGTTATCGATCTAACTCATATTATTAACCATATTATTCAAATATGATCGATAGAACGACAATTACTATACTCATTACTCCTATTATTATCATTCTAACTCATATTATTAGCCATATTATGCTTATATGATCGATAGTCCGACAATTACTATACTTATTACTCTTATTATTATCAATCTAACTCATATTATTAGCCATATTATGCTAATATGATCGATAGAACGACATTTACTATACTCATTACTCTTATTATTATCAATCTAACTCATATTATTAGCCATATTATGCTAATATGATCGATAGAACGACATTTACTATACTCATTACTCTTATTATTATCAATCTAACTCATATTATTAGCCATATTATGCTAATATGATCGATAGAACGACATTTACTATACCCATTACTCTTATTATTATCAATCTAACTCATATTATTAGCCATATTATGCTTATATGATCGATAGGACGGCAATTACTATACTTATTAGTCTTATTATTATCAATCTAACTCATATTATTAGCCATATTATGCTTATGTGATCGAAAGAATGATAATTACTATACTTATTACTCTTACTATTATCAATCTAACTCATATTATTAGCCATATTATGCTTATATGATCGACAGAACGACAATTACTATACTTATTAGTCTTATTATTATCAATCTAACTCATATTATTAGCCATATTATGCTTATGTGATCGAAAGAACGATAATTACTATACTTATTACTCTTACTATTATCAATCTAACTCATATTATTAGCCATATCATGCTTATATGATCGACAGAACGACAATTACTATACTTATTACTCTTATTATTATCAATCTAACTCATATTATTAGCCATATTATGCTTATGTGATCGATAGAACGACAATTACTATACTTATTACAATCACTATTATCAATCTAATTCATATTATTAGCCATATTATGCTTATATGATCGATAGGACGACAATTACTATACTCACTACTCTTATTGTTATCAATCTAACTCATATTATTAACCATATTATGCCAAAATGATCGATAGAATGACAATTACTATACTCATTACTCCTATTATTATCAATCTAACTCATATTATTAGCCATATTATGCTTATATGATCGATAGGACGACAATTACTATACTTATTACTCTTATTATTATCAATCTAACTCTTATTATTAGCCATATTATGCACATATGATCGATAGAGCGTCAATTACTATACTTATTACTCTTACTGTTATCAATCTAACTCATATTATTAGCCATATTATGCTTATGTGATCGATAGGACGACACTTACTATACCTATTACTCTTATTATTATCAATCTAACTCATATTATTAGCCATATTATGCTAATATGATCGATAGAACGACATTTACTATACTCATTACTCTTATTATTACCAATCTAACTCATATTATTAGCCATATTATGCTTATATGATCGATAGAACGACAATTACTATACTTATTACTCTTATTATTATCAATCTAACTCATATTATTAGCCATATTTTGCTTATATGATCGATAGGACGACAATTACTATACTTATCAGTCTTATTATTATCAATCTAACTCATATTATGAGCCATATTATGCTTATGTGATGAAAAGAACGATAATTACTATACTTATTACTCTTATTATTATCAATCTACCTCATATTATTAGCCATATTATGCTTATGTGATCGATAGAACGACAATTACTATACTTATTACACTCACTATTATCACCCTAACTCATATTATTAACCATATTATGCACATATGATCGATAGAGCGACAATTACTGTACATATTACTCTTACTATTATCAATCTAAGTCATATTATTAGCCATATTATGCTTATATGATCGATAGGACGACAATTACTATACTCACTACTCTTATTGTTATCAATCTAACTCATATTATTAACCATATTATGCAAATATGATCGATAGAACGACAATTACTATACTCATTACTCTTATTATTATCAATCTAACTCATATTATTAGCCATATTATGCTTATATGATCGATGGGACGACAATTACTATACTCACTACTCTTATTTTTATCATTCTAACTCATATTATTAGCCATAATATGCTTATATGATCGATAGAACGACAATTACTATACTCACTACTCTTATTGTTATCAATCTAACTCATATTATTAACCATATTATGCAAAAATGATCGATAGAACGACAATTACTATACTCATTACTCTTATTATTATCAATCTAACTCATATTATTAGCCATATTATGCTTATATGATCGATAGGACGACAATTACTATACTTATTACTCTTATTATTATCAATCTAACTCATATTATTAGCTATATTATGCTTATATGATCGATAGGAAGACAATTACTATACTCACTACTCTTATTGTTATCAATCCAACTCATATTATTAACCATATTATGCAAATATGATCGATAGAACGACAATTACTATACTCACTACTCTTATTGTTGTCAATCTAACTCATATTATTAGACATATTATGCTTATATGATCGATAGGACGACAATTACTATACTCACTAGGCTTATTGTTATCAATCTAACTCATATTATTAACCATATTATGCAAATATGACCGATAGAACGACAATTACTAAACTCATTACTCTTATTATTATCAACCTAACTCATATTATTAGCCATATTATGCTTATATGATCGATAGGACGACAATTACTATACTCACTACTCTTATTGTTATCAATCTAACTCATATTATTAACCATATTATGCAAATATGACCGATAGAACGACAATTACTAAACTTATTACTCTTCTTATTATCAACCTAAATCATATTATTAGGCATATTATGCTTATATGATTCATAGATGCACAATTACTATACTCATTACTCTTATTATTATCAATCTAACTCATATTATTAGCCATATTGTGCTTATGTGATCGATAGAACGACAATTATTATACTTATTACACTCACTATTATCAATCTAACTCATATTATTAGCCATATTATGCTTATATGATCGATAGAACGACAATTACTATACTTATTACTCTTATTATTATCAATCTAACTCATATTAGTAGCCATATTATGCTTATGTGATCGAAAGAACGATGATTACTATACTTATTACTCTTACTATTATCAACCTAACCCATATTATTAGCCATATTATGCTTATATGATCGCCAGAACGACAATTACTATACTTATTTCTCTTATTATTATCAGTCTAACTCATATTATTAGCCATATTATGCTTATGTGATCGATAGAACGACAATTATTATACTTATTACACTCACTATTATCAATCTAATTCATATTATTAGCCATATTATGCTTATATGATCGATAGGACGACAATTACTATACTCACTACTCTTATTGTTATCAATCTAACTCATATTATTAGCCATATTATGCTTATGTGATCGATAGAACGACAATTACTATACTTATTACACTCACTATTATCAATCTAATTCATATTATTAGCCATATTATGCATACATGATCGATAGGACGACAATTACTATACTCACTACTCTTATTGTTATCAATCTAACTCATACTATTAACCATATTATGCAAAAATGATCGATAGAACGACAATTACTATACTCATTACTCTTATTATTATCAATCTAACTCATATTATTAGCCATATTATGCTTATATGATCGATAGGACGACAATTACTATACTTATTACTCTTATTATTATCAATCTAACTCATATTATTAGCTATATTATGCTTATATGATCGATAGGAAGACAATTACTATACTCACTACTCTTATTGTTATCAATCCAACTCATATTATTAACCATATTATGCAAATATGATCGATAGAACGACAATTACTATACTCACTACTCTTATTGTTGTCAATCTAACTCATATTATTAGCCATATTATGCTTATATGATCGATAGGACGACAATTACTATACTCACTACTCTTATTGTTATCAATCTAACTCATATTATTAACCATATTATGCTTATATGATCGATAGGAAGACAATTACTATACTCACTAGTCTTATTGTTATCAATCTAACTCATATTATTAACCATATTATGCAAATATGACCGATAGAACGACAATTACTAAACTCATTACTCTTATTATTATCAACCTAACTCATATTATTAACCATATTATGCAAATATGATCGATAGAACGACAATTACTATACTCACTACTCTTATTGTTGTCAATCTAACTCATATTATTAGCCATATTATGCTTATATGATCGATAGGACGACAGTTACTATACTCACTACTCTTATTGTTATCAATCTAACTCATATTATTAACCATATTATGCAAATATGACCGATAGAACGACAATTACTAAACTTATTACTCTTATTATTATCAATCTAACTCATATTATTAGCCATATTATGCTTATATGATCGATAGGACGACAATTACTATACTTATTACTCTTATTATTATCAATCTAACTCATATTATTAGCTATATTATGCTTATATGATCGATAGGAAGACAATTACTATACTCACTACTCTTATTGTTATCAATCCAACTCATATTATTAACCATATTATGCAAATATGATCGATAGAACGACAATTACTATACTCACTACTCTTATTGTTGTCAATCTAACTCATATTATTAGCCATATTATGCTTATATGATCGATAGGACGACAATTACTATACTCACTACTCTTATTGTTATCAATCTAACTCATATTATTAACCATATTATGCAAATATGACCGATAGAACGACAATTACTAAACTTATTACTCTTCTTATTATCAACCTAACTCATATTATTAGGCATATTATGCTTATATGATTCATAGATCCACAATTACTATACTCATTACTCTTATTATTATCAATCTAACTCATATTATTAGCCATATTGTGCTTATGTGATCGATAGAACGACAATTACTATACTTATTACCCTTATTACTATCAATCTAACTCATATTATTAGCCATACTATGTTTATGTGATCGACAGAACGACAATTACTATACTTATTACACTCACTATTATCAATCCAACTCATATTATTAACCATATTATGCTTATACGATCGATAGAACGACATTTACTATACTCATTACTCTTATTATTATCAATCTAACTCATATTATTAGCCATATTATGCTTATGTGATCGATAGAACGACAATTACTATACATATTACTCTTATTATTATCAATCTAACTCATATTATTAGTCATATTATGCTTATATGATCGATAGGACGGCAATTACTATACTTATATGTCTTATTACTATCAATCTAACTCATATTATTAGCCATATTATGCTTATGTGATCGATAGGACGACAATTACTATACTCACTACTCTTACTGTTATCAATCTAACTCATATTATTAACCATATTATTCAAATATGATCGATAGAACGACAATTACTATACTTATTACTCTTATTATTATCAACCTAACTCATGTTATTAGGCATATTATGCTTATATGATCGATAGATCCACAATTACTATACTGACTTCTCTTATTTTTATCATTCTAACCCATATTATTAGCCATAATATGCTTATATGATCGATAGAACGACAATTACTATACTTATTACTCTTATTATTATCAATCTAACTCATATTATTAGCCATATTATGCTAATATGATCGATAGAACGACATTTACTATACTCATTACTCTTATTATTATCAATCTAACTCATATTATTAGCCATATTATGCTTATGTGATCGATAGAACGACAATTACTATACTTAATACAATCACTATTATCAATCTAATTCATATTATTAGCCATATTATGCTTATATGATCGATAGAACGACATTTACTGTACTCATTACTCTAATTATTATCAATCTAACGCATATTATTAGCCATATTATGCTTATATGATCGATAGGACGACAATTACTATACTCACTACTCTTATTGTTATCAATCTAACTCATATTATTAACCATATTATGCCAAAATGATCGATAGAATGACAATTACTATACTCATTACTCCTATTATTATCAATCTAACTCATATTATTAGCCATATTATGCTTATATGATCGATAGGACGACAATTACTATACTTATTACTCTTATTATTATCAATCTAACTCTTATTATTAGCCATATTATGCACATATGATCGATAGAGCGTCAATTACTATACTTATTACTCTTACTGTTATCAATCTAACTCATATTATTAGCCATATTATGCTTATGTGATCGATAGGACGACACTTACTATACCTATTACTCTTATTATTATCAATCTAACTCATATTATTAGCCATATTATGCTAATATGATCGATAGAACGACATTTACTATACTCATTACTCTTATTATTATCAATCTAACTCATATTATTAGCCATATTATGCTTATATGATCGATAGAACGACAATTACTATACTTATTACTCTTATTATTATCAATCTAACTCATATTATTAGCCATATTTTGCTTATATGATCGATAGGACGACAATTACTATACTTATCAGTCTTATTATTATCAATCTAACTCATATTATGAGCCATATTATGCTTATGTGATGAAAAGAACGATAATTACTATACTTATTACTCTTATTATTATCAATCTACCTCATATTATTAGCCATATTATGCTTATGTGATCGATAGAACGACAATTACTATACTTATTACACTCACTATTATCACCCTAACTCATATTATTAACCATATTATGCACAATATGATCGATAGAGCGACAATTACTGTACATATTACTCTTACTATTATCAATCTAACTCATATTATTAGCCATATTATGCTTATATGATCGATAGGACGACAATTACTATACTCACTACTCTTATTGTTATCAATCTAACTCATATTATTAACCATATTATGCAAATATGATCGATAGAACGACAATTACTATACTCATTACTCTTATTATTATCAATCTAACTCATATTATTAGCCATATTATGCTTATATGATCGATAGGACGACAATTACTAGACTCACTACTCTTATTTTTATCATTCTAACTCATATTATTAGCCATAATATGCTTATATGATCGATAGAACGACAATTACTATACCCATTACTCTTATTATTATCAATCTAACTCATACTATTAGCCATATTATGCTAATATGATCGATAGAACGACATTTACTATACTCATTACTCTTATTATTATCAATCTAACTCATATTATTAGCCATATTATGCTTATATGATCGACAGAACGACAATTACTATACTTATTACTCTTATTATTTTCAATCTAACTCATATTATTAGCCATATTATGCTTATGTGATCGATAGAACGACAATTACTATACTTATTACACTCACTATTATCAATCTAATTCATATTATTAGCCATATTATGCTTATATGATCGATAGGACGACAATTACTATACTCACTACTCTTATTGTTATCAATCTAACTCATATTATTAACCATATTTTGCTTATATGATCGATAGGACGACAATTACTATACTTATCAGTCTTATTATTATAATAATCTAACTCATATTATGAGCCATATTATGCTTATGTGATGAAAAGAACGATAATTACTATACTTATTACTCTTATTATTATCAATCTACCTCATATTATTAGCCATATTATGCTTATGTGATCGATAGAACGACAATTACTATACTTATTACACTCAATATTATCACCCTAACTCATATTATTAACCATATTATGCACATATGATCGATAGAGCGACAATTACTGTACATATTACTCTTACTATTATCAATCTAACTCATATTATTAGCCATATTATGCTTATATGATCGATAGGACGACAATTACTATACTCACTACTCTTATTGTTATCAATCTAACTCATATTATTAACCATATTATGCAAATATGATCGATAGAACGACAATTACTATACTCATTACTCTTATTATTATCAATCTAACTCATATTATTAGCCATATTATGCTTATATGATCGATAGGACGACAATTACTATACTCACTACTCTTATTTTTATCATTCTAACTCATATTATTAGCCATAATATGCTTATATGATCGACAGAACGACAATTACTATACTTATTACTCTTATTATTTTCAATCTAACTCATATTATTAGCCATATTATGCTTATATGATCGATAGGACGACAATTACTATACTCACTACTCTTATTGTTATCAATCTAACTCATATTATTAACCATATTATGCAAAAATGATCGATAGAACGACAATTGCTATACTCATTACTCTTATTATTATCAATCTAACTCATATTATTAGCCATATTATGCTTATATGATCGATAGGACGACAATTACTATACTTATTACTCTTATTATTATCAATCTAACTCATATTATTAGCTATATTATGCTTATATGATCGATAGGAAGACAATTACTATACTCACTACTCTTATTGTTATCAATCCAACTCATATTATTAACCATATTATGCAAATATGATCGATAGAACGACAATTACTATACTCACTACTCTTATTGTTGTCAATCTAACTCATATTATTAGACATATTATGCTTATATGATCGATAGGACGACAATTACTATACTCACTAGTCTTATTGTTATCAATCTAACTCATATTATTAACCATATTATGCAAATATGACCGATAGAACGACAATTACTAAACTCATTACTCTTATTATTATCAACCTAACTCATATTATTAGCCATATTATGCTTATATGATCGATAGGACGACAATTACTATACTCACTACTCTTATTGTTATCAATCTAACTCATATTATTAACCATATTATGCAAATATGACCGATAGAACGACAATTACTAAACTTATTACTCTTCTTATTATCAACCTAAATCATATTACTAGGCATATTATGCTTATATGATTCATAGATGCACAATTACTATACTCATTACTCTTATTATTATCAATCTAACTCATATTATTAGCCATATTGTGCTTATGTGATCGATAGAACGACAATTATTATACTTATTACACTCACTATTATCAATCTAACTCATATTATTAGCCATATTATGCTTATATGATCGATAGAACGACAATTACTATACTTATTACTCTTATTATTATCAATCTAACTCATATTAGTAGCCATATTATGCTTATGTGATCGAAAGAACGATGATTACTATACTTATTACTCTTACTATTATCAATCTAACCCATATTATTAGCCATATTATGCTTATATGATCGCCAGAACGACAATTACTATACTTATTTCTCTTATTATTATCAGTCTAACTCATATTATTAGCCATATTATGCTTATGTGATCGATAGAACGACAATTATTATACTTATTACACTCACTATTATCAATCTAATTCATATTATTAGCCATATTATGCTTATATGATCGATAGGACGACAATTACTATACTCACTACTCTTATTGTTATCAATCTAAATCATATTATTAACCATATTATGCAAATATGATCGATAGAACGACAATTACTATACTCATTACTCTTATTATTATCAATCTAACTCATATTATTAGCCATATTATGCTTATGTGATCGATAGGACGACAATTACTATACTTATTACTCTTATTATTATCAATCTAACTCATATTATTAGCCATATTATGCTAATATGATCGATAGAACGACATTTACTATACTCATTACTCTTATTATTATCAATCTAACTCATATTATTAGCCATATTATGCTTATGTGATCGATAGAACGACAATTACTATACTTATTACACTCACTATTATCAATCTAATTCATATTATTAGCCATATTATGCATATATGATCGATAGGACGACAATTACTATACTCACTACTCTTATTGTTATCAATCTAACTCATACTATTAACCATATTATGCAAAAATGATCGATAGAACGACAATTACTATACTCATTACTCTTATTATTATCAATCTAACTCATATTATTAGCCATATTATGCTTATATGATCGATAGGACGACAATTACTATACTTATTACTCTTATTATTATCAATCTAACTCATATTATTAGCTATATTATGCTTATATGATCGATAGGAAGACAATTACTATACTCACTACTCTTATTGTTATCAATCCAACTCATATTATTAACCATATTATGCAAATATGATCGATAGAACGACAATTACTATACTCACTACTCTTATTGTTGTCAATCTAACTCATATTATTAGCCATATTATGCTTATATGATCGATAGGACGACAATTACTATACTCACTACTCTTATTGTTATCAATCTAACTCATATTATTAGCCATATTATGCTAATATGATCGATAGAACGACATTTACTATACTCATTACTCTTATTATTATCAATCTAACTCATATTATTAGCCATATTATGCTAATATGATCGATAGAACGACATTTACTATACTCATTACTCTTATTATTATCAATCTAACTCATATTATTAGCTATATTATGCTTATATGATCGATAGGAAGACAATTACTATACTCACTACTCTTATTGTTATCAATCCAACTCATATTATTAACCATATTATGCAAATATGATCGATAGAACGACAATTACTATACTCACTACTCTTATTGTTGTCAATCTAACTCATATTATTAGCCATATTATGCTTATATGATCGATAGGACGACAATTACTATACTCACTACTCTTATTGTTATCAATCTAACTCATATTATTAGCCATATTATGCTTATATGATCGACAGAACGACAATTAATATACTCATTACTCTTATTATTATCAATCTAACTCATATTATTAGCCATATTATGCTTATATGATCGATAGGACGACAATTACTATACTCACTACTCTTATTGTTATCAATCTAACTCATATTATTAACCATATTATGCCAAAATGATCGATAGAATGACAATTACTATACTCATTACTCCTATTATTATCAATCTAACTCATATTATTAGCCATATTATGCTTATATGATCGATAGTCCGACAATTACTATACTTATTACTCTTATTATTATCAATCTAACTCATATTATTAGCCATATTATGCTAATATGATCGATAGAACGACATTTACTATACTCATTACTCTTATTATTATCAATCTAACTCATATTATTAGCCATATTATGCTAATATGATCGATAGAACGACATTTACTATACCCATTACTCTTATTATTATCAATCTAACTCATATTATTAGCCATATTATGCTTATATGATCGATAGGACGGCAATTACTATACTTATAAGTCTTATTACTATCAATCTAACTCATATTATTAGCCATATTATGCTTATATGATCGATAGGACGACAATTACTATACTCACTACTCTTACTGTTATCAATCTAACTCATATTATTAACCATATTATTCAAATATGATCGATAGAACGACAATTACTATACTTATTACTCTTATTATTATCAACCTAACTCATGTTATTAGGCATATTATGCTTATATGATCGATAGATCCACAATTACTATACTGACTTCTCTTATTTTTATCATTCTAACCCATATTATTAGCCATAATATGCTTATATGATCGATAGAACGACAATTACTATACTTATTACTCTTATTATTATCAATCTAACTCATATTATTAGCCATATTATGCTTATATGATCGATAGGACGGCAATTACTATACTTATTAGTCTTATTATTATCAATCTAACTCATATTATTAGCTATATTATGCTTATATGATCGATAGGAAGACAATTACTATACTCACTACTCTTATTGTTATCAATCCAACTCATATTATTAACCATATTATGCAAATATGATCGATAGAACGACAATTACTATACTCACTACTCTTATTGTTGTCAATCTAACTCATATTATTAGACATATTATGCTTATATGATCGATAGGACGACAATTACTATACTCACTAGGCTTATTGTTATCAATCTAACTCATATTATTAACCATATTATGCAAATATGACCGATAGAACGACAATTACTAAACTCATTACTCTTATTATTATCAACCTAACTCATATTATTAGCCATATTATGCTTATATGATCGATAGGACGACAATTACTATACTCACTACTCTTATTGTTATCAATCTAACTCATATTATTAACCATATTATGCAAATATGACCGATAGAACGACAATTACTAAACTTATTACTCTTCTTATTATCAACCTAAATCATATTATTAGGCATATTATGCTTATATGATTCATAGATGCACAATTACTATACTCATTACTCTTATTATTATCAATCTAACTCATATTATTAGCCATATTGTGCTTATGTGATCGATAGAACGACAATTATTATACTTATTACACTCACTATTATCAATCTAACTCATATTATTAGCCATATTATGCTTATATGATCGATAGAACGACAATTACTATACTTATTACTCTTATTATTATCAATCTAACTCATATTAGTAGCCATATTATGCTTATGTGATCGAAAGAACGATGATTACTATACTTATTACTCTTACTATTATCAACCTAACCCATATTATTAGCCATATTATGCTTATATGATCGCCAGAACGACAATTACTATACTTATTTCTCTTATTATTATCAATCTAACTCATATTATTAGCCATATTATGCTTATGTGATCGATAGAACGACAATTACTATACTTATTACACTCACTATTATCAATCTAATTCATATTATTAGCCATATTATGCATACATGATCGATAGGACGACAATTACTATACTCACTACTCTTATTGTTATCAATCTAACTCATACTATTAACCATATTATGCAAAAATGATCGATAGAACGACAATTACTATACTCATTACTCTTATTATTATCAATCTAACTCATATTATTAGCCATATTATGCTTATATGATCGATAGGACGACAATTACTATACTTATTACTCTTATTATTATCAATCTAACTCATATTATTAGCTATATTATGCTTATATGATCGATAGGAAGACAATTACTATACTCACTACTCTTATTGTTATCAATCCAACTCATATTATTAACCATATTATGCAAATATGATCGATAGAACGACAATTACTATACTCACTACTCTTATTGTTGTCAATCTAACTCATATTATTAGCCATATTATGCTTATATGATCGATAGGACGACAATTACTATACTCACTACTCTTATTGTTATCAATCTAACTCATATTATTAACCATATTATGCTTATATGATCGATAGGAAGACAATTACTATACTCACTAGTCTTATTGTTATCAATCTAACTCATATTATTAACCATATTATGCAAATATGACCGATAGAACGACAATTACTAAACTCATTACTCTTATTATTATCAACCTAACTCATATTATTAACCATATTATGCAAATATGATCGATAGAACGACAATTACTATACTCACTACTCTTATTGTTGTCAATCTAACTCATATTATTAGCCATATTATGCTTATATGATCGATAGGACGACAGTTACTATACTCACTACTCTTATTGTTATCAATCTAACTCATATTATTAACCATATTATGCAAATATGACCGATAGAACGACAATTACTAAACTTATTACTCTTATTATTATCAATCTAACTCATATTATTAGCCATATTATGCTTATATGATCGATAGGACGACAATTACTATACTTATTACTCTTATTATTATCAATCTAACTCATATTATTAGCTATATTATGCTTATATGATCGATAGGAAGACAATTACTATACTCACTACTCTTATTGTTATCAATCCAACTCATATTATTAACCATATTATGCAAATATGATCGATAGAACGACAATTACTATACTCACTACTCTTATTGTTGTCAATCTAACTCATATTATTAGCCATATTATGCTTATATGATCGATAGGACGACAATTACTATACTCACTACTCTTATTGTTATCAATCTAACTCATATTATTAACCATATTATGCAAATATGACCGATAGAACGACAATTACTAAACTTATTACTCTTCTTATTATCAACCTAACTCATATTATTAGGCATATTATGCTTATATGATTCATAGATCCACAATTACTATACTCATTACTCTTATTATTATCAATCTAACTCATATTATTAGCCATATTGTGCTTATGTGATCGATAGAACGACAATTACTATACTTATTACCCTTATTACTATCAATCTAACTCATATTATTAGCCATACTATGTTTATGTGATCGACAGAACGACAATTACTATACTTATTACACTCACTATTATCAATCCAACTCATATTATTAACCATATTATGCTTATACGATCGATAGAACGACATTTACTATACTCATTACTCTTATTATTATCAATCTAACTCATATTATTAGCCATATTATGCTTATGTGATCGATAGAACGACAATTACTATACATATTACTCTTATTATTATCAATCTAACTCATATTATTAGTCATATTATGCTTATATGATCGATAGAACGGCAATTACTATACTCACTACTCTTATTATTATCAATCTAACTCATATTATTAGCCATATTATGCTTATATGATCGATAGAACGACATTTACTGTACTCATTACTCTAATTATTATCAATCTAACGCATATTATTCGCCATATTATGCTTATATGATCGACAGAACGACAATTAATATACTCATTACTCTTATTATTATCAATCTAACTCATATTATTAGCCATATTATGCTTATATGATCGATAGGACGACAATTACTATACTCACTACTCTTATTGTTATCAATCTAACTCGTATTATTAACCATATTATGCCAAAATGATCGATAGAATGACAATTACTATACTCATTACTCCTATTATTATCAATCTAACTCATATTATTAGCCATATTATGCTTATATGATCGATAGTCCGACAATTACTATACTTATTACTCTTATTATTATCAATCTAACTCATATTATTAGCCATATTATGCTAATATGATCGATAGAACGACATTTACTATACTCATTACTCTTATTATTATCAATCTAACTCATATTATTAGCCATATTATGCTAATATGATCGATAGAACGACATTTACTATACCCATTACTCTTATTATTATCAATCTAACTCATATTATTAGCCATATTATGCTTATATGATCGATAGGACGGCAATTACTATACTTATAAGTCTTATTACTATCAATCTAACTCATATTATTAGCCATATTATGCTTATATGATCGATAGGACGACAATTACTATACTCACTACTCTTACTGTTATCAATCTAACTCATATTATTAACCATATTATTCAAATATGATCGATAGAACGACAATTACTATACTTATTACTCTTATTATTATCAACCTAACTCATGTTATTAGGCATATTATGCTTATATGATCGATAGATCCACAATTACTATACTGACTTCTCTTATTTTTATCATTCTAACCCATATTATTAGCCATAATATGCTTATATGATCGATAGAACGACAATTACTATACTTATTACTCTTATTATTATCAATCTAACTCATATTATTAGCCATATTATGCTAATATGATCGATAGAACGACATTTACTATACTCATTACTCTTATTATTATCAATCTAACTCATATTATTAGCCATATTATGCTTATATGATCGACAGAACGACAATTACTATACTTATTACTCTTATTATTATCAATCTAACTCATATTATTAGCCATATTATGCTTATGTGATCGATAGAACGACAATTACTATACTTATTACAATCACTATTATCAATCTAATTCATATTATTAGCCATATTATGCTTATATGATCGATAGAACGACATTTACTGTACTCATTACTCTAATTATTATCAATCTAACGGATATTATTAGCCATATTATGCTTATATGATCGATAGGACGACAATTACTATACTCACTACTCTTATTGTTATCAATCTAACTCATATTATTAACCATATTATGCCAAAATGATCGATAGAATGACAATTACTATACTCATTACTCCTATTATTATCAATCTAACTCATATTATTAGCCATATTATGCTTATATGATCGATAGGACGACAATTACTATACTTATTACTCTTATTATTATCAATCTAACTCTTATTATTAGCCATATTATGCACATATGATCGATAGAGCGTCAATTACTATACTTATTACTCTTACTGTTATCAATCTAACTCATATTATTAGCCATATTATGCTTATGTGATCGATAGGACGACACTTACTATACCTATTACTCTTATTATTATCAATCTAACTCATATTATTAGCCATATTATGCTAATATGATCGATAGAACGACATTTACTATACTCATTACTCTTATTATTATCAATCTAACTCATATTATTAGCCATATTATGCTTATATGATCGATAGAACGACAATTACTATACTTATTACTCTTATTATTATCAATCTAACTCATATTATTAGCCATATTTTGCTTATATGATCGATAGGACGACAATTACTATACTTATCAGTCTTATTATTATCAATCTAACTCATATTATGAGCCATATTATGCTTATGTGATGAAAAGAACGATAATTACTATACTTATTACTCTTATTATTATCAATCTACCTCATATTATTAGCCATATTATGCTTATGTGATCGATAGAACGACAATTACTATACTTATTACACTCACTATTATCACCCTAACTCATATTATTAACCATATTATGCACATATGATCGATAGAGCGACAATTACTGTACATATTACTCTTACTATTATCAATCTAACTCATATTATTAGCCATATTATGCTTATATGATCGATAGGACGACAATTACTATACTCACTACTCTTATTGTTATCAATCTAACTCATATTATTAACCATATTATGCAAATATGATCGATAGAACGACAATTACTATACTCATTACTCTTATTATTATCAATCTAACTCATATTATTAGCCATATTATGCTTATATGATCGATAGGACGACAATTACTAGACTCACTACTCTTATTTTTATCATTCTAACTCATATTATTAGCCATAATATGCTTATATGATCGATAGAACGACAATTACTATACTCATTACTCTTATTATTATCAATCTAACTCATACTATTAGCCATATTATGCTAATATGATCGATAGAACGACATTTACTATACTCATTACTCTTATTATTATCAATCTAACTCATATTATTAGCCATATTATGCTTATATGATCGACAGAACGACAATTACTATACTTATTACTCTTATTATTTTCAATCTAACTCATATTATTAGCCATATTATGCTTATGTGATCGATAGAACGACAATTACTATACTTATTACACTCACTATTATCAATCTAATTCATATTATTAGCCATATTATGCTTATATGATCGATAGGACGACAATTACTATACTCACTACTCTTATTGTTATCAATCTAACTCATATTATTAACCATATTTTGCTTATATGATCGATAGGACGACAATTACTATACTTATCAGTCTTATTATTATAATAATCTAACTCATATTATGAGCCATATTATGCTTATGTGATGAAAAGAACGATAATTACTATACTTATTACTCTTATTATTATCAATCTACCTCATATTATTAGCCATATTATGCTTATGTGATCGATAGAACGACAATTACTATACTTATTACACTCAATATTATCACCCTAACTCATATTATTAACCATATTATGCACATATGATCGATAGAGCGACAATTACTGTACATATTACTCTTACTATTATCAATCTAACTCATATTATTAGCCATATTATGCTTATATGATCGATAGGACGACAATTACTATACTCACTACTCTTATTGTTATCAATCTAACTCATATTATTAACCATATTATGCAAATATGATCGATAGAACGACAATTACTATACTCATTACTCTTATTATTATCAATCTAACTCATATTATTAGCCATATTATGCTTATATGATCGATAGGACGACAATTACTATACTCACTACTCTTATTTTTATCATTCTAACTCATATTGTTAGCCATAATATGCTTATATGATCGATAGAACGACAATTACTATACTCATTACTCTTATTATTATCAATCTAACTCATATTATTAGCCATATTATGCTAATATGATCGATAGAACGACATTTACTATACTCATTACTCTTATTATTATCAATCTAACTCATATTATTAGCCATATTATGCTTATATGATCGATAGGACGACAATTACTATACTCACTACTCTTATTTTTATCATTCTAACTCATATTATTAGCCATAATATGCTTATATGATCGACAGAACGACAATTACTATACTTATTACTCTTATTATTTTCAATCTAACTCATATTATTAGCCATATTATGCTTATATGATCGATAGGACGACAATTACTATACTCACTACTCTTATTGTTATCAATCTAACTCATATTATTAACCATATTATGCAAAAATGATCGATAGAACGACAATTGCTATACTCATTACTCTTATTATTATCAATCTAACTCATATTATTAGCCATATTATGCTTATATGATCGATAGGACGACAATTACTATACTTATTACTCTTATTATTATCAATCTAACTCATATTATTAGCTATATTATGCTTATATGATCGATAGGAAGACAATTACTATACTCACTACTCTTATTGTTATCAATCCAACTCATATTATTAACCATATTATGCAAATATGATCGATAGAACGACAATTACTATACTCACTACTCTTATTGTTGTCAATCTAACTCATATTATTAGACATATTATGCTTATATGATCGATAGGACGACAATTACTATACTCACTAGTCTTATTGTTATCAATCTAACTCATATTATTAACCATATTATGCAAATATGACCGATAGAACGACAATTACTAAACTCATTACTCTTATTATTATCAACCTAACTCATATTATTAGCCATATTATGCTTATATGATCGATAGGACGACAATTACTATACTCACTACTCTTATTGTTATCAATCTAACTCATATTATTAACCATATTATGCAAATATGACCGATAGAACGACAATTACTAAACTTATTACTCTTCTTATTATCAACCTAAATCATATTATTAGGCATATTATGCTTATATGATTCATAGATGCACAATTACTATACTCATTACTCTTATTATTATCAATCTAACTCATATTATTAGCCATATTGTGCTTATGTGATCGATAGAACGACAATTATTATACTTATTACACTCACTATTATCAATCTAACTCATATTATTAGCCATATTATGCTTATATGATCGATAGAACGACAATTACTATACTTATTACTCTTATTATTATCAATCTAACTCATATTAGTAGCCATATTATGCTTATGTGATCGAAAGAACGATGATTACTATACTTATTACTCTTACTATTATCAATCTAACCCATATTATTAGCCATATTATGCTTATATGATCGCCAGAACGACAATCACTATACTTATTTCTCTTATTATTATCAGTCTAACTCATATTATTAGCCATATTATGCTTATGTGATCGATAGAACGACAATTATTATACTTATTACACTCACTATTATCAATCTAATTCATATTATTAGCCATATTATGCTTATATGATCGATAGGACGACAATTACTATACTCACTACTCTTATTGTTATCAATCTAAATCATATTATTAACCATATTATGCAAATATGATCGATAGAACGACAATTACTATACTCATTACTCTTATTATTATCAATCTAACTCATATTATTAGCCATATTATGCTTATGTGATCGATAGGACGACAATTACTATACTTATTACTCTTATTATTATCAATCTAACTCATATTATTAGCCATATTATGCTAATATGATCGATAGAACGACATTTACTATACTCATTACTCTTATTATTATCAATCTAACTCATATTATTAGCCATATTATGCTTATGTGATCGATAGAACGACAATTACTATACTTATTACACTCACTATTATCAATCTAATTCATATTATTAGCCATATTATGCATATATGATCGATAGGACGACAATTACTATACTCACTACTCTTATTGTTATCAATCTAACTCATACTATTAACCATATTATGCAAAAATGATCGATAGAACGACAATTACTATACTCATTACTCTTATTATTATCAATCTAACTCATATTATTAGCCATATTATGCTTATATGATCGATAGGACGACAATTACTATACTTATTACTCTTATTATTATCAATCTAACTCATATTATTAGCTATATTATGCTTATATGATCGATAGGAAGACAATTACTATACTCACTACTCTTATTGTTATCAATCCAACTCATATTATTAACCATATTATGCAAATATGATCGATAGAACGACAATTACTATACTCACTACTCTTATTGTTGTCAATCTAACTCATATTATTAGCCATATTATGCTTATATGATCGATAGGACGACAATTACTATACTCACTACTCTTATTGTTATCAATCTAACTCATATTATTAGCCATATTATGCTAATATGATCGATAGAACGACATTTACTATACTCATTACTCTTATTATTATCAATCTAACTCATATTATTAGCCATATTATGCTAATATGATCGATAGAACGACATTTACTATACTCATTACTCTTATTATTATCAATCTAACTCATATTATTAGCCATATTATGCTTATATGATCGATAGAACGACAATTACTATACATATTACTCTTATTATTATCAATCTAACTCATATTATTAGTCATATTATGCTTATATGATCGATAGAACGGCAATTACTATACTCATTACTCTTATTATTATCAATCTAACTCATATTATTAGCCATATTATGCTTATATGATCGATAGAACGACATTTACTGTACTCATTACTCTAATTATTATCAATCTAACGCATATTATTCGCCATATTATGCTTATATGATCGACAGAACGACAATTAATATACTCATTACTCTTATTATTATCAATCTAACTCATATTATTAGCCATATTATGCTTATATGATCGATAGGACGACAATTACTATACTCACTACTCTTATTGTTATCAATCTAACTCATATTATTAACCATATTATGCCAAAATGATCGATAGAATGACAATTACTATACTCATTACTCCTATTATTATCATTCTAACTCATATTATTAGCCATATTATGCTTATATGATCGATAGTCCGACAATTACTATACTTATTACTCTTATTATTATCAATCTAACTCATATTATTAGCCATATTATGCTAATATGATCGATAGAACGACATTTACTATACTCATTACTCTTATTATTATCAATCTAACTCATATTATTAGCCATATTATGCTAATATGATCGATAGAACGACATTTACTATACCCATTACTCTTATTATTATCAATCTAACTCATATTATTAACCATATTATGCAAATATGATCGATAGAACGACAATTACTATACTCACTACTCTTATTGTTGTCAATCTAACTCATATTATTAGACATATTATGCTTATATGATCGATAGGACGACAATTACTATACTCACTAGTCTTATTGTTATCAATCTAACTCATATTATTAACCATATTATGCAAATATGACCGATAGAACGACAATTACTAAACTCATTACTCTTATTATTATCAACCTAACTCATATTATTAGCCATATTATGCTTATATGATCGATAGGACGACAATTACTATACTCACTACTCTTATTGTTATCAATCTAACTCATATTACTAACCATATTATGCAAAAATCATCGATAGAACGACAATTACTACACTCATTACTCTTATTATTATCAATCTAACTCATATTATTAGCCATATTATGCTTATGTGATCGATAGAACGACAATTACTATACTTATTACAATCACTATTATCAATCTAATTCATATTATTAGCCATATTATGCTTATATGATCGATAGGACGACAATTACTATACCCACTACTCTTATTGTTATCAATCTAACTCATATTACTAACCATATTATGCAAAAATCATCGATAGAACGACAATTACTACACTCATTACTCTTATTATTATCAATCTAACTCATATTATTAGCCATATTATGCTTATATGATCGATAGGACGACAATTACTATACTCACTACTCTTATTGTTATCAATCTAACTCATATTATTAACCATATTATGCTAATATGATCGATAGAACGACATTTACTATACTCATTACTCTTATTATTATCAATCTAACTCATATTATTAGCCATATTATGCTAATATGATCAATAGAACGACATTTACTATACCCATTACTCTTATTATTATCAATCTAACTCATATTATTAGCCATATTATGCTTATATGATCGATAGGACGGCAATTACTATACTTATAAGTCTTATTACTATCAATCTAACTCATATTATTAGCCATATTATGCTTATATGATCGATAGAACGACAATTACTATACATATTACTCTTATTATTATCAATCTAACTCATATTATTAGTCATATTATGCTTATATGATCGATAGAACGGCAATTACTATACTCATTACTCTTATTATTATCAATCTAACTCATATTATTAGCCATATTATGCTTATATGATCGATAGAACGACATTTACTGTACTCATTACTCTAATTATTATCAATCTAACGCATATTATTCGCCATATTATGCTTATATGATCGACAGAACGACAATTAATATACTCATTACTCTTATTATTATCAATCTAACTCATATTATTAGCCACATTATGCTTATATGATCGATAGGACGACAATTACTATACTCACTACTCTTATTGTTATCAATCTAACTCATATTATTAACCATATTATGCCAAAATGATCGATAGAATGACAATTACTATACTCATTACTCCTATTATTATCAATCTAACTCATATTATTAGCCATATTATGCTTATATGATCGATAGTCCGACAATTACTATACTTATTACTCTTATTATTATCAATCTAACTCATATTATTAGGCATATTATGCTAATATGATCGATAGAACGACATTTACTATACTCATTACTCTTATTATTATCAATCTAACTCATATTATTAGCCATATTATGCTAATATGATCGATAGAACGACATTTACTATACCCATTACTCTTATTATTATCAATCTAACTCATATTATTAGCCATATTATGCTTATATGATCGATAGGACGGCAATTACTATACTTATAAGTCTTATTACTATCAATCTAACTCATATTATTAGCCATATTATGCTTATATGATCGATAGGACGACAATTACTATACTCACTACTCTTACTGTTATCAATCTAACTCATATTATTAACCATATTATTCAAATATGATCGATAGAACGACAATTACTATACTTATTACTCTTATTATTATCAACCTAACTCATGTTATTAGGCATATTATGCTTATATGATCGATAGATCCACAATTACTATACTGACTTCTCTTATTTTTATCATTCTAACCCATATTATTAGCCATAATATGCTTATATGATCGATAGAACGACAATTACTATACTTATTACTCTTATTATTATCAATCTAACCCATATTATTAGCCATATTATGCTTATATGATCGCCAGAACGACAATTACTATACTTATTTCTCTTATTATTATCAGTCTAACTCATATTATTAGCCATATTATGCTTATGTGATCGATAGAACGACAATTATTATACTTATTACACTCACTATTATCAATCTAATTCATATTATTAGCCATATTATGCTTATATGATCGATAGGACGACAATTACTATACTCACTACTCTTATTGTTATCAATCTAAATCATATTATTAACCATATTATGCAAATATGATCGATAGAACGACAATTACTATACTCATTACTCTTATTATTATCAATCTAACTCATATTATTAGCCATATTATGCTTATGTGATCGATAGGACGACAATTACTATACTTATTACTCTTATTATTATCAATCTAACTCATATTATTAGCCATATTATGCTAATATGATCGATAGAACGACATTTACTATACTCATTACTCTTATTATTATTAATCTAACTCATATTATTAGCCATATTATGCTTATGTGATCGATAGAACGACAATTACTATACTTATTACACTCACTATTATCAATCTAATTCATATTATTAGCCATATTATGCATATATGATCGATAGGACGACAATTACTATACTCACTACTCTTATTGTTATCAATCTAACTCATACTATTAACCATATTATGCAAAAATGATCGATAGAACGACAATTACTATACTCATTACTCTTATTATTATCAATCTAACTCATATTATTAGCCATATTATGCTTATATGATCGATAGGACGACAATTACTATACTTATTACTCTTATTATTATCAATCTAACTCATATTATTAGCTATATTATGCTTATATGATCGATAGGAAGACAATTACTATACTCACTACTCTTATTGTTATCAATCCAACTCATATTATTAACCATATTATGCAAATATGATCGATAGAACGACAATTACTATACTCACTACTCTTATTGTTGTCAATCTAACTCATATTATTAGCCATATTATGCTTATATGATCGATAGGACGACAATTACTATACTCACTACTCTTATTGTTATCAATCTAACTCATATTATTAGCCATATTATGCTAATATGATCGATAGAACGACATTTACTATACTCATTACTCTTATTATTATCAATCTAACTCATATTATTAGCCATATTATGCTAATATGATCGATAGAACGACATTTACTATACTCATTACTCTTATTATTATCAATCTAACTCATATTATTAGCCATATTATGCTTATATGATCGATAGAACGACAATTACTATACATATTACTCTTATTATTATCAATCTAACTCATATTATTAGTCATATTATGCTTATATGATCGATAGAACGGCAATTACTATACTCATTACTCTTATTATTATCAATCTAACTCATATTATTAGCCATATTATGCTTATATGATCGATAGAACGACATTTACTGTACTCATTACTCTAATTATTATCAATCTAACGCATATTATTCGCCATATTATGCTTATATGATCGACAGAACGACAATTAATATACTCATTACTCTTATTATTATCAATCTAACTCATATTATTAGCCATATTATGCTTATATGATCGATAGGACGACAATTACTATACTCACTACTCTTATTGTTATCAATCTAACTCATATTATTAACCATATTATGCCAAAATGATCGATAGAATGACAATTACTATACTCATTACTCCTATTATTATCAATCTAACTCATATTATTAGCCATATTATGCTTATATGATCGATAGTCCGACAATTACTATACTTATTACTCTTATTATTATCAATCTAACTCATATTATTAGCCATATTATGCTAATATGATCGATAGAACGACATTTACTATACTCATTACTCTTATTATTATCAATCTAACTCATATTATTAGCCATATTATGCTAATATGATCGATAGAACGACATTTACTATACCCATTACTCTTATTATTATCAATCTAACTCATATTATTAGCCATATTATGCTTATATGATCGATAGGACGGCAATTACTATACTTATAAGTCTTATTACTATCAATCTAACTCATATTATTAGCCATATTATGCTTATATGATCGATAGGACGACAATTACTATACTCACTACTCTTACTGTTATCAATCTAACTCATATTATTAACCATATTATTCAAATATGATCGATAGAACGACAATTACTATACTTATTACTCTTATTATTATCAACCTAACTCATGTTATTAGGCATATTATGCTTATATGATCGATAGATCCACAATTACTATACTGACTTCTCTTATTTTTATCATTCTAACCCATATTATTAGCCATAATATGCTTATATGATCGATAGAACGACAATTACTATACTTATTACTCTTATTATTATCAATCTAACTCATATTATTAGCCATATTATGCTTATATGATCGATAGGACGGCAATTACTATACTTATTAGTCTTATTATTATCAATCTAACTCATATTATTAGCCATATTATGCTTATGTGATCGAAAGAATGATAATTACTATACTTATTACTCTTACTATTATCAATCTAACTCATATTATTAGCCATATTATGCTTATATGATCGACAGAACGACAATTACTATACTTATTAGTCTTATTATTATCAATCTAACTCATATTATTAGCCATATTATGCTTATGTGATCGAAAGAACGATAATTACTATACTTATTACTCTTACTATTATCAATCTAACTCATATTATTAGCCATATTATGCTTATATGATCGACAGAACGACAATTACTATACTTATTACTCTTATTATTATCAATCTAACTCATATTATTAGCCATATTATGCTTATGTGATCGATAGAACGACAATTACTATACTTATTACAATCACTATTATCAATCTAATTCATATTATTAGCCATATTATGCTTATATGATCGATAGGACGACACTTACTATACCTATTACTCTTATTATTATCAATCTAACTCATATTATTAGCCATATTATGCTAATATGATCGATAGAACGACATTTACTATACTCATTACTCTTATTATTATCAATCTAACTCATATTATTAGCCATATTATGCTTATATGATCGATAGGACGACAATTACTATACTCACTACTCTTATTGTTATCAATCTAACTCATATTATTAACCATATTATGCAAATATGACCGATAGAACGACAATTACTAAACTTATTACTCTTCTTATTATCAACCTAAATCATATTATTAGGCATATTATGCTTATATGATCGATAGAACGACATTTACTATACTCATTACTCTTATTATTATCAATCTAACTCATATTATTAGCCATATTATGCTAATATGATCGATAGAACGACATTTACTATACCCATTACTCTTATTATTATCAATCTAACTCATATTATTAGCCATATTATGCTTATATGATCGATAGGACGGCAATTACTATACTTATAAGTCTTATTACTATCAATCTAACTCATATTATTAGCCATATTATGCTTATATGATCGATAGAACGACAATTACTATACATATTACTCTTATTATTATCAATCTAACTCATATTATTAGTCATATTATGCTTATATGATCGATAGAACGGCAATTACTATACTCATTACTCTTATTATTATCAATCTAACTCATATTATTAGCCATATTATGCTTATATGATCGATAGAACGACATTTACTGTACTCATTACTCTAATTATTATCAATCTAACGCATATTATTCGCCATATTATGCTTATATGATCGACAGAACGACAATTAATATACTCATTACTCTTATTATTATCAATCTAACTCATATTATTAGCCATATTATGCTTATATGATCGATAGGACGACAATTACTATACTCACTACTCTTATTGTTATCAATCTAACTCATATTATTAACCATATTATGCCAAAATGATCGATAGAATGACAATTACTATACTCATTACTCCTATTATTATCAATCTAACTCATATTATTAGACATATTATGCTTATATGATCGATAGTCCGACAATTACTATACTTATTACTCTTATTATTATCAATCTAACTCATATTATTAGCCATATTATGCTAATATGATCGATAGAACGACATTTACTATACTCATTACTCTTATTATTATCAATCTAACTCATATTATTAGCCATATTATGCTAATATGATCGATAGAACGACATTTACTATACCCATTACTCTTATTATTATCAATCTAACTCATATTATTAGCCATATTATGCTTATATGATCGATAGGACGGCAATTACTATACTTATAAGTCTTATTACTATCAATCTAACTCATATTATTAGCCATATTATGCTTATATGATCGATAGGACGACAATTACTATACTCACTACTCTTACTGTTATCAATCTAACTCATATTATTAACCATATTATTCAAATATGATCGATAGAACGACAATTACTATACTTATTACTCTTATTATTATCAACCTAACTCATGTTATTAGGCATATTATGCTTATATGATCGATAGATCCACAATTACTATACTGACTTCTCTTATTTTTATCATTCTAACCCATATTATTAGCCATAATATGCTTATATGATCGATAGAACGACAATTACTATACTTATTACTCTTATTATTATCAATCTAACTCATATTATTAGCCATATTATGCTTATATGATCGATAGGACGGCAATTACTATACTTATTAGTCTTATTATTATCAATCTAACTCATATTATTAGCCATATTATGCTTATGTGATCGAAAGAATGATAATTACTATACTTATTACTCTTACTATTATCAATCTAACTCATATTATTAGCCATATTATGCTTATATGATCGACAGAACGACAATTACTATACTTATTAGTCTTATTATTATCAATCTAACTCATATTATTAGCCATATTATGCTTATGTGATCGAAAGAACGATAATTACTATACTTATTACTCTTACTATTATCAATCTAACTCATATTATTAGCCATATTATGCTTATATGATCGACAGAACGACAATTACTATACTTATTACTCTTATTATTATCAATCTAACTCATATTATTAGCCATATTATGCTTATGTGATCGATAGAACGACAATTACTATACTTATTACAATCACTATTATCAATCTAATTCATATTATTAGCCATATTATGCTTATATGATCGATAGGACGACAATTACTATACCCACTACTCTTATTGTTATCAATCTAACTCATATTACTAACCATATTATGCAAAAATCATCGATAGAACGACAATTACTACACTCATTACTCTTATTATTATCAATCTAACTCATATTATTAGCCATATTATGCTTATATGATCGATAGGACGACAATTACTATACTCACTACTCTTATTGTTATCAATCTAACTCATATTATTAACCATATTATGCTAATATGATCGATAGAACGACATTTACTATACTCATTACTCTTATTATTATCAATCTAACTCATATTATTAGCCATATTATGCTAATATGATCGATAGAACGACATTTACTATACCCATTACTCTTATTATTATCAATCTAACTCATATTATTAGCCATATTATGCTTATATGATCGATAGGACGGCAATTACTATACTTATAAGTCTTATTACTATCAATCTAACTCATATTATTAGCCATATTATGCTTATATGATCGATAGAACGACAATTACTATACATATTACTCTTATTATTATCAATCTAACTCATATTATTAGTCATATTATGCTTATATGATCGATAGAACGGCAATTACTATACTCATTACTCTTATTATTATCAATCTAACTCATATTATTAGCCATATTATGCTTATATGATCGATAGAACGACATTTACTGTACTCATTACTCTAATTATTATCAATCTAACGCATATTATTCGCCATATTATGCTTATATGATCGACAGAACGACAATTAATATACTCATTACTCTTATTATTATCAATCTAACTCATATTATTAGCCATATTATGCTTATATGATCGATAGGACGACAATTACTATACTCACTACTCTTATTGTTATCAATCTAACTCATATTATTAACCATATTATGCCAAAATGATCGATAGAATGACAATTACTATACTCATTACTCCTATTATTATCAATCTAACTCATATTATTAGCCATATTATGCTTATATGATCGATAGTCCGACAATTACTATACTTATTACTCTTATTATTATCAATCTAACTCATATTATTAGCCATATTATGCTAATATGATCGATAGAACGACATTTACTAT